>NW_020524082.1:0-73001 GCF_003368295.1 Carassius auratus | reverse complement strand
AACCCTAACCCTAACCCTAACTCTAACCCTAACCCTAACCCTAACCCTAACCCTAACCTAACCCTAACTCTAACCCTAACCCTAACTCTAACTCTAACCCTAACCTAACCCTAACTCTAACCCTAACTCTAACCCTAACCCTAACTCTAACCTAACCCTAACTCTACCCTAACTCTAACCCTAACTCTAACCTAACCTAACCTAACTCCTAACCCTAACCCTAACCCTAACCCTAACCCTAAACCTAACCCTAACCTAACCCCCTAACCCTAACCTAACCCTAACCCTAACCCTAACCCTAACCCTAACCTAACTCTAACCCTAACTCTAACCCTAACTCTAACCCTAACTCTAACCCTAACTCTAATCTAACCCTAAACTCTAAACCTAACTCTAACCTAACTCTAACCTAACCTAACCCTAACCTAACCCTAACCCTAACCCTAACCTAACCCTAACCCTAACTCTAACCCTAACCTAACTCTAACCCTAACTCTAACCCTCTAACCTAACCCTAACTCTAACCCTAACCCTAACCTAACCCTAACCCCTAACCCTAACTCTAACCCTAACCCTAACCCTAACCTAACCCTAACCTAACCCTAACCCTAACTCTAACCCTAACCCTAACTCTACTCTAACCCTAACCTAACCCTAAACCTAACCCTAACCCTAACCCTAACCCTAACCCTAACCCTAACCCTAACCCTAACCTAAACCTAACCTAACCCTAAACCTAACCTAACCCTAACCCTACCTAACCCTAAACCTAACCCTAACCCTAACCCTAACCCTAACCCTAACCCTAACCCTAAACTCTAACCCTAACCCTAACCCTAACTCTAACCCTAACCCTAACCTAACCTAACCCTAACCTAACCTAACCCTAACCTAACTCTAACCCTAACCCTAACCCTAACTCTAACCCTAACCCTAACCCTAACTCTAACTCTAACTCTAACTCTAACCCTAACCCTAACCCTAACCCTAACTCTCCTCTAACTCTAACCCTAACCCTAACCCTAACCTAACCCTAACCTAACCTAACCTAACCTTCTAACTCTAACCCTAACTCTAACCCTAACTCTAACCCTAACTCTAACCCTCTAACCCTAACCCTAACCTAACCCTAACTCTAACCCTAACCCTACCCTAACCCTAACCCTAACCCTAACTCTAACCCTAACTCTAACCCTAACCCTAACCCCTAACCTCTAACCCCTAACCCTAACCCTAACCCTAACCCTACCCTAACCCTAACCCTAACCCTAACCTAACCCTAAACCTAACCCCTCACCACATCTAAACCTTAACCTACCATCGGTTTTTCTTCACACACCCCCTGAGAAAAACAGCCCGTGTGGGCTGTAGCCCGGGTTTGGGATTTTTTACAGAGCCTAAAAAAAATATTTTAGACTGGCGTTGGCTTTCTGTGGGGAAGTGTTGGCTGTTGTGTGTGATTTGGGGGTGTGCTTGTGACTCTTGGCGGCCGGTGGGACTCAGGACCGTGCACAACCGTTTTCGAATCCTTCGGGATTCGGATTCTGGATTTTCCTTCACCTAACTCTAACCCTAACCCTAACCCTAACTCTAACCCTAACCTAACCTAACCCTAACCCTAACCCTAACCTAACCTAACCCTAACCCTAACTCTAATCCTAACTCTAACCCTAACCTAACCCTAACTCTAACCCTAACCTCTAACCTAACTCTAACCCTAACCCTAACCCTCCACCGGACCTTGGACGTTTCATTCCTCTAACCTAACCCTAACCCTAACTCTAACCCTAACCCTAACCCTAACCCTAACCCTAACCCTAACTCGCTGGCCAGGAACAAGTTCAGTCAAGAACTTCACATTCATAAAATCTTGCTGGGTCTAAATCGAGCCGTGGACATACCCACGCACAAAAACCTAACCTATGGACCATATATCTTCTGAACTGGCACTTAATAAATCCAACCCAGTACTGAAAATTAACTCCTAAGGAGGGATGTATACATGATAGATTTTCAATGGAATGTGATGCTGGGCCAGGATTACTGGATTGTGACCTTTTCGGGTTGCGGTCTGGTTCGCTGGCCTAGAACAAGTTTAACCAAGAACTTCGCATTCCTAGATCCGTTTGGATCCAAATCTAGCCTCGTTGCATACCCACGCCCAAAAACCTAACCACTGTAGCCCTGTTGGCCAGACGTCTTTTGGCCTGGCTCCTTATAAAACTAGCCTAATAACAAACACTGCCCTAAAACTTAACCTCTTTGGACCTGGGGACATGTAACTGAGTTGTATCCCACCAGAAATTAAATCTGGTTTCTATACGCTGCCCTACATCCTACATTTTGTAGTCATATGGGCCAGATTTTTTATTTCTTCCACTCTTGTGCCTAGGCCTGATGCCCAGTAGGCATTTCCCAGACAGGATTTGATCAACAGCCTTGGTGGTATAATCTAACAAGCGTGGGCCCGTGCATCTCTCCTCAGTCTCCCTATTCCAAACCGGCCTAGACGAGGGGCTAGGTTGGGGGGAGCTGTTGTATTTTTCAAAATCTAACCCTAACCACACCAAAATGGATCATGACGCACCAAAAAGTGCCGATATTTAGTGTTAGAACGTGTGTGTGTGCAGACACGCCCCCTCAGAAACAGTATAAATAAGACTGAGTGACTGGAACCTTTCATTTTGTGTTCGAGCTAGCCTGAAGAAGGAAAATAAATTCCGAAACGTCGCGATAAGGCTTGAACAGTCCACTTTAAGGCCTCCATCAGTGTGGTGTATGATGTAGAGAGCCACAGAAATTTTCTAGAAGGTTCCAAAAATTGTTTTCTCCATCCAGACGATGTTGAGATCTCTTGAAGTCACAGAAACGTATTCCTCCATCCAAAACGATGTCGAGTTGTGTATAGTTAAATTACTGATTACTCTCTTGGGGGTTTAGAACGATTTCCTCCATCCATACAGATGTCGAGTTTTTTCAAAGATGTACTGCACCACACAACACCTAACCTTAACACCCATTTTGTTGTGCAAACCTAGTGGAAATAACCACAAATATTTTAGCCCCATTTTGGATTTTTTTGCATTGACTCATGGACTCGGTCTGGCTTGGATCGGTCTTTAGTGGTCAGTGGACGGATGGACCGTGCACAACCAGGTTCAGACCTCAGGTCTGGACCTTGGACGTTTCATTCCCCTAACCCTAACCGGCCAGAAGGAGTATTGAAGGACTGCGCATTACCAGAGCTGGACTGTGCTTCAGCTCTTGGATTTTTTCTAATCCTAACTAACCCTAGCGATGAAACCAAGTGCAACCGACTGGGCGTCCTCTAATTAGTATAGACACCAAATTTCAGACCTCTAACTGCAAAACAACTGGGGGTGTAATACCATATCTCAGCACCTGGTGGCGCTAGAGCTACCAAACGATCGGGCGCCATCTAAATAGTATATATTCCGAATTTCAGCCCTCTAGGACCTATAGAAACGAAGTGCACCCCACCCTATAGGGGGGTGCAATTTCGCATTTTACCCTATATACCTAACCCTAACTCTAACCTAACCTAACCTAACCCTAACCTAACCTAACCCTAACTAACCCTAACCCTAACCCTAACTCTAACCTAACCCTAACCTAACCCTAACTCTAACCCTAACCCTAACTCTAACCTAACCTAACTCTAACCCTAACCCTAACCCTAACCTAACCCTAACCCTAACCCTAACTCTAACCCTAACTAACCCTAACCCTAACCCTAACCCTAACTCTAGACCTAAGGGAAAGAGCCCTGAGTTCTCTAACCCCATTTTTGGATTTTTTGCGTCAACAGAGAGATATTTTTGGGCCCCTGGAAGTCGAGAGGTGGTGTCCGGGATAGTGGTCAGTGGACGGATGGACCGTGCACAACCAGGTTCAGACCTCAGGTCTGGACCTTGGACGTTTCATTCCTCTAACCTAACCCTAACCCTAACTCTAACCCTAACCCTAACCCTAACCCTAACCCTAACCCTAACTCGCTGGCCAGGAACAAGTTCAGTCAAGAACTTCACATTCATAAAATCTTGCTGGGTCTAAATCGAGCCGTGGACATACCCACGCACAAAAACCTAACCTATGGACCATATATCTTCTGAACTGGCACTTAATAAATCCAACCCAGTACTGAAAATTAACTCCTAAGGAGGGATGTATACATGATAGATTTTCAATGGAATGTGATGCTGGGCCAGGATTACTGGATTGTGACCTTTTCGGGTTGCGGTCTGGTTCGCTGGCCTAGAACAAGTTTAACCAAGAACTTCGCATTCCTAGATCCGTTTGGATCCAAATCTAGCCTCGTTGCATACCCACGCCCAAAAACCTAACCACTGTAGCCCTGTTGGCCAGACGTCTTTTGGCCTGGCTCCTTATAAAACTAGCCTAATAACAAACACTGCCCTAAAACTTAACCTCTTTGGACCTGGGGACATGTAACTGAGTTGTATCCCACCAGAAATTAAATCTGGTTTCTATACGCTGCCCTACATCCTACATTTTGTAGTCATATGGGCCAGATTTTTTATTTCTTCCACTCTTGTGCCTAGGCCTGATGCCCAGTAGGCATTTCCCAGACAGGATTTGATCAACAGCCTTGGTGGTATAATCTAACAAGCGTGGGCCCGTGCATCTCTCCTCAGTCTCCCTATTCCAAACCGGCCTAGACGAGGGCTAGGTTGGGGGGAGCTGTTGTATTTTTCAAAATCTAACCCTAACCACACCAAAATGGATCATGACGCACCAAAAAGTGCCGATATTTAGTGTTAGAACGTGTGTGTGTGCAGACACGCCCCCTCAGAAACAGTATAAATAAGACTGAGTGACTGGAACCTTTCATTTTGTGTTCGAGCTAGCCTGAAGAAGGAAAATAAATTCCGAAACGTCGCGATAAGGCTTGAACAGTCCACTTTAAGGCCTCCATCAGTGTGGTGTATGATGTAGAGAGCCACAGAAATTTTCTAGAAGGTTCCAAAAATTGTTTTCTCCATCCAGACGATGTTGAGATCTCTTGAAGTCACAGAAACGTATTCCTCCATCCAAAACGATGTCGAGTTGTGTATAGTTAAATTACTGATTACTCTCTTGGGGGTTTAGAACGATTTCCTCCATCCATACAGATGTCGAGTTTTTTCAAAGATGTACTGCACCACACAACACCTAACCTTAACACCCATTTTGTTGTGCAAACCTAGTGGAAATAACCACAAATATTTTAGCCCCATTTTGGATTTTTTTGCATTGACTCATGGACTCGGTCTGGCTTGGATCGGTCTTTAGTGGTCAGTGGACGGATGGACCGTGCACAACCAGGTTCAGACCTCAGGTCTGGACCTTGGACGTTTCATTCCCCTAACCCTAACCGGCCAGAAGGAGTATTGAAGGACTGCGCATTACCAGAGCTGGACTGTGCTTCAGCTCTTGGATTTTTTCTAATCCTAACTAACCCTAGCGATGAAACCAAGTGCAACCGACTGGGCGTCCTCTAATTAGTATAGACACCAAATTTCAGACCTCTAACTGCAAAACAACTGGGGGTGTAATACCATATCTCAGCACCTGGTGGCGCTAGAGCTACCAAACGATCGGGCGCCATCTAAATAGTATATATTCCGAATTTCAGCCCTCTAGGACCTATAGAAACGAAGTGCACCCCACCCTATAGGGGGGTGCAATTTCGCATTTTACCCTATATACATACATACATACATACATACATACATACATACCTAACCCTAACCCTAACCCTAATCTGGAACAAGTTCAGTCAAGAACTTTGTGTTCTCATATCTACTTATCTAGATTGAGTGCTGGAACAATTATGAACCCAGCCAATTCAACTTGAGCACTGTGAAACTTAAGGGTGAATGAATTCACAGCCTAAATTTAACCATCACAGACCCAGCGTTTAAAAACATAACTTTCACTTTTTTAGGCCCAAGACAAGACCAGCACCTAAACCGGAGATGATCTCACGTGATATGGTATAGTCTGACAAGCAGTTTTGTAGTCGAGACCAGCTCATTCGAGTCCGAGTCCAGAGAGGGTCGAGTCCGAGTCAAGACCGAGTTCAGAAAGGGTCGAGTCCGAGTCAAGACCGAGTTCAGAAAGGGTCGAGTCCGAGTCAAGACCGAGACCAGAGAGATTGGGTCTGAGACAAGACCTAAAGAAATCTTCAAGAGTATGTCAAATGTTTGGTGGAAACAATAAAGGTTAAAATGGCCACATAGTATGTGGTGTAAAGGTAATTTTATTAGTATTATGAAGTGTTACTTGTCAATATTAAGTGCTCATTTTCACATAACATCGTTGTACCACTATACACATCCATATAACCTTTCTAGTACACATAATATTACTGTACGACTCTATATTGTAATTCTATATAACCTTTCTAGTACAAGTAACATTGCTGTACCACTATACCTGTAAATGTTCAACTGTAACAGCTTTTACATAACTTTTAACCTTGAAGCTTAACTAATGACTGCTAATATCCTTACAATGTCTTGGATTATGTGCACTTTAGATGTTGTGAAGATTACAGATGGGCATAATTACTTTTCAAAAAAATAAGTGAGGAGACCATCCAGCTACCCAACCAAGCACGATGTGGTCTCATGATCAATCCACCCCGACTAAAAACACTCTCTACTGGTGCAGAGGAAGCGGGGACTGACAACAGTTACCATTTTATCACTTTCTGTAACAGCAACGGATAATCTAATGCTAATTTCCCTGGATGGTGCGTTTTAATGCAGGGTAAAATACACACTAGTCGAAGTTTTTTTTAGTTACGGAGGCAGGAGGGTAACTTAAGGCCGGTGACACACTGGCTGCGTAGCGTCTCTACTGCGTGCCAGAAACGTGGTGGCTGCTTCGCGTTTTCTGTGTCTTTACACACCAGAAGCGTGCCTGCACGCGGCGCTTGGCGCGCTGCAGCGGCTGTAGGTGACATAGAGGGAGGCCGCCAAAAAACCAGGCTCTTTATTTTTTTTTATTACAATATCAAATTTATTTTTTTATTTTTTTACACACCTACTGATAAGACACCGTCAACAGTATTGACGGCATAGAGTATGTTTGACAGGTGCAATATTTGAAAATCGATCATTATTAATTTATTTTTAAAATTACATTTATATCTGAATTTATGTCAACCTATAGACTTTCAAATATCAAAATGTCATGAATTAATATGTATTTGTGTACAAAATGACATATATACATATTTTCCTAGTATATTTTGCCTGGAAACGCTTCCCACATGCACGCGTGTCGCGTGAAAAATAGGCGTCGGTTCTATTTCTAGCATGCGCGCGTTTTCCGCGCGTCTCACGCAGGCAGTCTGCAAGATCTAACCTGTTAACATGGGAGCCGAATTAAAAACAGACACGCCACGCAGCTGAGGCGCTTGCGCCACGCATCCAGTGTGTTGCTGGCCTAACGTCTCACGTTGGGGGGGGGGGTTATAAGCAGCAAGAAAACCAGAATCAAACGATGTAACAAATGCTGCTTTAACCTTTTAACTTTTCATTTGCTCTTTCTTTGGACCAGGACCATTGTCCGACCCACTGATTTTCAGTTATGAGCGCAACTCCTCTGTGGAGCTCAGGTGCTCTGTGGTTTCGGGATCATTGTTGACGTTCAGCTGGGATAGAGGGGGCTCCACTCTGCATAATGACACCAAGTACCAGCTGATGGAGGACTACAGCACTATCACTTTCACCCTCACAATACGCAACCTACAGAAGTCCGACTGTGGGAGCTACAAATGCAGAGTATCAAACCCGGTATCTGTGAAGGAAAGGTCTTATGACTTGTCCAGTGGTAAGTGTCTGGTTTTTAGTAGCGGTATGCGGTTAACCGAATAAAAAAAAAAAAAGAAAAGAAAAGAAAACGACACCGAATTGGAGCCTTAAAGGACAAGTTCGGTATTTTACACCTAAAGCCCTGTTTACAGATCGTATCTGATGAAATAGAACGGTTAAGATTAAAATTTGGACACATGCTCCTGTCCCGGGAATTTAAGGTTTATCTCGCTTCCCCCCCAACCCCCACAATGGTTGTATAGGTGCACTGCTAAATTCCTTCCTAAAACACATTAAACTTTCGTTTACAAAGTCGTGAAACTCACCGAGTGGTCAGGGGTGTTCACTGGTATGCACACTCAAAAATCACTGAAAAAGATGCATTCCAGCAGGTGTTTTACCATTAGTTGTAAAACTGTGGAGCTATTTTTCCAAAAGCGTCACACCTGTGATTCTTCCGTTGAGAGCTTGAATAATAGACACTCCAGCCCAGTTGGTGGCGATAATGCACCTTTGCCAATTGCAAGCAAACCACGGGCATATACACAGAAGAAGAAGAAGATTGCTGTCTTCAGCTGTGTTCACACTACAAGCGACTACACACGTTACCATTCATTTCCATGGGTATAGCTGGCGTTTTCCGGTGACACGCGCAATCGCGGCCGTTGGCGACTGGACGGGGCGTGTCTGGCGACGCGACAAATTGAGATCTTTTTAACTTTATGCAAATGAAGAGCGACTTTCGCGAGCGACAACCAATAGGAGTGAAGACAGTGGAGCGCGCGTGATCCGTCAGTCTTCAGTGCTGCTGACTCTGTCCGAGGCAAGTTGAATGAGAAGCTCATTTTAGCACCCAGAAACTGTCCGATAATTTATGATATCTGTTTACATACAGTGGTATTTGGCGTGCTGACTCCGAGCCTGAATGGTTTCATGAGCCCAGATAGACCGATATTTACCCGTTTGCTGCAGTTAAATAGCCGCGATGGCAAAGAGCACTCGCTGTTTCTCGTTCATCTTTAATATTATGCATTATATGTACTGATTCAATTTATCTTTAGACGTTTCCTTCCAAAATATCTGTTTGTAGCAGCATGAAAACGGATTTGTTGTCTACAGTCACTCACAAACATTACTAGGCAACCAGTAGTGGGAACGCCCACTAGCGACCTCACCACCAGCCACTGGCGACCTTAGTGTGTACGTACCTTTCATTGAAAGCATTGAAAGCAAGTTACGTTTCCCGCGGCGGAGTAATACTGTACCTCACATAGACTGTAAAAAGTCCTCACACAGCGAATCCAATACAACTCAATGGAGTTGGCCAAAAACTACGATAAAACCAGTTGGAATGCATCTTTTTCAGCGATTTTTTCAGCGAGCATACCAGTGAACATCCCTGACCACTCCGTGAGTTTCACGTCTTTGTAAATGAAAGTTTAATGTGTTTTAGGAAGGAATTTAGCAGTGCACCTAGACAGCCATTGTGGGGGTGGGTTAGAGAACTTTTCAGTGTACAAAACTTTTCGAACCAGTGTTTACACTTAGTACTGCATGTTCACAGGGGGTACAGAACAACACAGACTGAGGCGACTGTTGGTTTGAATAGAACAGCACCTGCAGGAGTTCCTGGCAAAAGAGAGACTAAACCCTGAAAACCCGATCCGTTCATTCAGTAGCCCTTATTTCTTCCCTTCTTCCCTGCTGACTAATCAACACACCAAGTTCTGCAGCCATTCCTCAATCGCAAAAGTCAGCCCTCAGTGTTGTTCTCTCAAAAAAATACTAATCGAATACGCAAAATTCCGTTTCCAAAGGGTTCAAAATTTAAAAACTCGACAACCGTAAAAAAAACGGACATCGGTGCTACTTACCCAGGACTTGCAGGAGGATGGTTCTTGTCTTGGTTACAGCGCCCTGCACTGCCAAGGTGTAGTTGCCTTCGTCACTGTACTGTAAGACCTTAATGAGCACTGATGCATTGGGGGGGGGAAACTGAATCCGGTTCTTGTACATGGGACTGATGTTGGCTTCCGCACTTCCAATGACATAATCCAGAATAGCCGCGCTGGTCTTACGGCTGGAGAATTGCCAGTTTAAATGTCCACTCGTTTCCAAACCACTGAATCCGGGAACAATTACAGAAGACTGCCCCTCTCCATACACCAGAAATTCACCTGCTTTGCACAGTGCTGTGAATAAAACTAAAGAAAAAGTCTGAAAAGTGCATGATCAACAAAGACAACGAGGAACAAGGAACTGGCAAGGCAAACAGGCACCAACTTTATTTAGGTATTTTACAGGTTTGTCTTTCTGCCCAAATTTCAAAATGGTTAGCGGACTCATTTTGGAAACATGAGACTCGAGCTGATGTTAGAAGGGTTTATTTTAGTAATCTATAAATTGAACTTGCGATTGACGGTTTCTTTTCCTGTCACTTTAAGAATCTGCTTCGAAACAGCTGTCAGCACTAATGTAGTTATCAGACGACATTAAAATATCCCCCCTTGGATTCCCTTATGTAGCTTTTTAGACTGGATAAAGCACTGAAATAAATAAATAAGAAAATCTGACTCCTTTTTAACAACCAGGTCAGCTAAACCAGACTAAACCTTCCTCTCCTACCTGCCCAACGAGGTCAGCTAAACCAGACTAAGCCTTCCTCTCCTACTTGCCCAACGAGGTCAGCTAAACTAGACTAAACCTTCCTCTCCTACTTGCCCAATGAGGTCAGCTAAACCAGACTAAACCTTCCTCTCCTACTTGCCAAATGAGGTCAGCTAAACCAGACTAAACCAGACGCAGCCGGTAGTTTCACTGTGCGCTGTGTGCACTCTGGGATTAGTGCAAGGGGAGAATAAAAGAACAAGATTGTTTTCTTCTGATGTAGGCTTATTAATTAATGTTTTGTACTTAATTACTGAAAGGAGAAATTTGAATTCGGAAAAGTAACAATCTATTAACAATAACCACCGAGAAGGTTCAGAAAAAAAAAAAGATGCTCCAGTTCAAATTAGTTATTAATTAAAACTATAGCGTCTTTTTCATGCAAACAGTTGAAGACTCTCAAACTGTGGCGGGCAGAGGATTGATATGAAACAGGTAATCAATTCCGTATATCTATGATGTGTACAGGAGGCCTGCAGATTTTCCGTTTTAACCTTTGTATGGAATGTGAGTTGTTACAAAACACCCGAGTCATGAGACTCACTCACTGAGACCAGAACAGAGGAGCAAAGTCTCACACTAAAGTCTGTCCCACCAAATTTAGAGTAGAGATGACATTAGAAACTCTAATTCATTTATTTACTACTTTAATTAATAAAAATGAGGTGGTTTCAAAATCTAGATCAAGCTTAAAGGGCAGACAGAACACTAAGAGTTAAAGCCGGAAGATAAAACCCCTTATTATAGCTGAAGACACACATTTACATTCCATCACGGTATTTTTGTGTTTGTTATCATGTTCAATAGGTGTGCAGCTATAAGTCGATACTACCATATTACTTCAGTTATGGACTGAAATTACTAATAAGAGATGAGTTCTTAGTGTGTTCCTTGTTAATTCTAATTCCCATTCTAATGTTCCTCTCTTGCTGACAATGGATTATGCCATTATATGTGATAATTCCTTGATCTCTTGCAATTACCCTATTCTGATTGACATCTGTAAAAGAGGTTTATCTGGCATCAAACCTGTTAGCCAGAAAAACTGCCTTTCCCTTGGCACTGGAAGGAAAACTCCTGGTGAGAGAGCAATAAGTAGTTAAATCCAGAAACCTATTATACTTATTATAGTTAATATTCTTTTTTTTTGTTGTTTAGTTTTTTTTACCATGTTCAAGGCGTGTTACAAAAACTTTAACATTCTTTTAAAAATCTGTGGACTTGGAGAAACGAGCCATAATAACACGTAAGAAAACGAGGGATATTAGAGAGACTATTTTCTCGATCTGATCGGCTCAATCTGCGCGAGGTTGCAAAAAAAAACAAAAAACAGTGCAACGTGTGGTGATCTAACTTATGTGAGCTAATGATGTGTGTGGACACACCGAGCCTTATGAGACAAGTCTTTTTTTGTTTGGATGCTCCGAGATGGACTGTAAAGTATTTTGGAAGCGTAAACACAACGGGCGTGGGCCTCCTGGCAGGAATTATAAACCCCTGATCTACAGCCACAGAATGGAAAAAAAAACACTGACTTTATTTAAGTTCTATTCTAAATTACTGTGCCAGAATAAAATCAGCAGAAATGTTCCATATCCGGTCACATAGCACAACCTGGAAGCTGGCAGTTTCTCAACGTATAAACGCTGCACCCCCCCCCACCTCCTATTAAGGTAAAAGTTTTATTTTTTTAATGATCTTAAAATAAGTAGTGTCAATCATAAATAAAACAGTGTATGAAGGTGTTTGCTGCGAGGCTGTTCCCGTGCACCCAGTGACTGTCGGGATAAGCTCCGACCCACCGTGACCCTGTACTGGATGAAGCGCTTACGAGAAGTGAGTGAGTGATGCTCGTTTTCCCTCCAGATTTAGAGTTTTTTCCCCCTTGCTCAGGTAACAATTTAACAAAGGTTTTTTTAAAGGTAAATCTGGAGTTTTTTTCTTAATTAAAAATGCTCAAATTTAAGATGAATTAAACCCCTCCCAAACATTCCCTTTACAAATATATGGCAGACGTAGTGGTAGAAGTATGACGCGCCAATATGGGAAAAAACGCTTCAATCCCAGCTGAAGATCCACTGGGCGGGGGGGGGGGGGGGGGATTAACCTGCGGGCACGGGTTGTCTCTGTCTAGTTCTTTACTGCACATCGCATTGGCTCATCCGTACAAGCAGAAATACACTCAAGCTTGAGAAGCTGAAGATGCTTTCAAAGGAGAATGAAAATCTTATCCGTTATATTTGATTTAATGATCAAATTGTGATTATTAATTTTGTTCATGATACCGCTGGAATAAAAAATCCTGTTTATTTTTAACATTCTTACTGTAGTCCGGTTGTGCAGAGCCTAGTTTCACAAATACAGGCCTTCGCCACATGGTAACAGGCCTAAGCCTTTACCACAACAATGGGGTATGGTACACTTAACTCACATACTCAAAGACTCAACATTCTGCCAAATTTACCCTCATTATCATGTTGATTTAAAAAAAACAATTGCGGGTTATGAAGAAATCCATCTATTATCAATAAGCGCTTAATCCTTTACAAGGTTGCGGTGAGCCGGAGCCTAACCCAACAGACACAGGGCGCAAGGCGAGACTACACGCTGGACGGGACACCAGTCCATCACACACACAAACAGGGCAATTTAGAGTAACCAATCAACCTGAACAGCATGTCTTTGGACAATGAACTTTGTTACAGCCAATCACAGGTATGCTTATTTGCATATTATTGAAATTTGTTAAATACAGTAGGGAATGCTGACTACTACTAGACACTGAGTCACAGCCCTCGGGTCTGACAGTAATGCTGCTCCCTAATAGATCATCACTGGCATCGAAGAACAAGTGCACGGCTAAATCTGTTCATAACTACGCGACCGGGATATATGCGGAACATGCCTTGTAATGTCCGAGACAGATTGAAACCGCGGACAAGTATTTAACAAAGTCAGTACCAGTGTACGGTTTCCATTCCTACCAACGTTTAGAAAGTTTCAGTGAAATAATAAAAGTTATGGTAACCATCACCTTTTCAGACAATGGTAGATCTCGAACTCTCTCTATATTATTGAATAAGCCAACATTCACCTGATTACTCTACAACTAAATGAGCAGCTAATGTTATTCAGACAGGCTATTTACATCTTAACTTGTGTCATCTTTCAAGAGGGCGTCTAAAACAATTAAACGTACCTAAGAGGTTAGTTACAATGTCCATGTTCGGCATGCAGTGATTAAAGACATTCAATGTCGCTTTCAAAAAAAAAAAGTAATAATTTTTTAAAGCACTTTAAATTATATACTGCGACACAGCCCATGTTTCATGACTCAGCTGTGCAGCATTGCAATGTAAACGATTTGTACAATAAATGTTGTTTGTATCCCCAGACAAGTGTAAGGTACACCCTGTTTCATTAGTATCTGTTGAAGTACGTCACTTGCCCCGTTATAAAGTTGACTTGTGCTCATGTTTTGGGCTTTTCGCTTGAATTATAATACCCCGCAAGAACGTTTCCAGCAATATTGCGAAAGTAAGGGGGAATGAGTGACTCGACAACCGTTTAAAATAGTCCAAAAGAAACGTGTAAGATAAACACACATTATTATCATCACATACAATGCTGCTGCTGTTGTTATTGAACAGGTACCTGTGAGTGCTGAGAGCACGAATAACCGGATCCCACGCTTGTAGCACTCCTCAGCCATGATGAGGGTGTGTGCTGGAGCAGTGGTAGCTGATCATCTAAGATACTTCAATTAGAGAGCTAGAGATACTAAGAGTTTAATGACGTGAGTCTGCGGCGCGCATACACTGTCCGAGCAACGCAAACTGCTTGCCCGCCGCAGAGCCTGCGCATCAGATTCTAAAAGGGTTACTGCGCAGGAGCAGACCTGTCCTAAAAACAATGGAAGAGCGCCACCAGTGCAAGAGGGCGTAGAGAACCACATGCAGGATTAGTGAACGTGGTAGCGCCACCTAGGATTAGTACAATAATTGCTTCTTTCCAAATTTTTGGTAATTTTCCTTTTTTCCATATTATATTATAAATTTCCAATAATTTCAATTTCATTTGTTTCCCTATCTGCTTTAGCATTATATAACATACTTGATCTTTTCCTGGACTTGTCATACCAGTTTTTGCTAATGCACGTTCTAACTCAAACAAAGAAAAAAACCATATCCATAGTACTTTTAATATTAACTTCCTCACATCCTCCCTCTTCCATTTCATTTTTCCTCCTAGTTGCTTCTCTCCTTTCTCTTCTTTCTTCTGATAAATTATCCGTACTATGGATTTTAACAAATGTTTTAACAAGTACTTCTACTTTCTCCTTATTTGTTATAGCTAATTCATCTCCTACTTTTAACACTGGAAAATTCCATTCTCTCCTTATTCCTTTTCATTTTTCTTATCATTCCCCAAACATTACTTATTGGAGTAGTTCTCCCAATCTTTCCACAAAAATTTCTCCAACTTTCCCTTTTTTGCTTTTTTAACAACTCTTCTCACCTCCGCTTGCAACTTTTTATATTTTAGTAAATTTTCCACATAATGGGTTTTCCTTAATATTTTTAAGCTTTTATTTCTTGCTTTAATTGCTTTTCACAGATTTCAGACCACCATGGTACATTTTTGCTCTCCCTTATATTTCTTTTAGTTTTTGGTATTGTCAACTCTGCAGCCTCAATCATCACACTTCTAAAAACTTCTTCTATTTCCTCTACTTTATTTGATATCATTACTTTTGAACTCCATTCTTCACAAATATTTCTAAAAAGATCCCATTTAGCTCTTTTAAAAATCCACCTCCCTTCCCTTCCTTCCTTTATCATCCCTCTAGTCTCAAACATTTTTGTTAGAATTAGACAGTGATCACTTCCTATTGTATCTTCTAGTACCTCCCACTCACTTATTCCTGCCAACTCACTAGATACTAATGTTATGTCTAATGCTGACATTTTACCTGTATATACATTAATTCGAGTTCCTCTCCCATCATTAATGCATACCAAATTTGCCTCCTCCATAATTTGTTCCATTATTTCCCCATTCATATCTGTTTAATCACCGCTGTTTTTCCACTGTCTTACATTAATAATATTAAGATGTTCTGGACACTCACTATACATACATTTCACAGTGAGCCAAAAGAGGGGTTGTACTACATACTACAAAAATCTGTCAAACTTTTTAAAGACTTAACAAAAAAATATAGGAAGGTTTTACAAGAGCAAAACTTCATAATCAGGAAACAATTGCATAAAATCATGAATTTTTTTGGTCATCATCTGTCTTTTTCGTGTTCGTAAGGTCTGCTTGACGGCCGACCTCCCAAAAGCTGTCCGCGCTCCGTCCACACAGACCCTGACGTCACACGTAAACTTTTTAGGAGTAACGCGAATGCAGCCAGTATCGCTGACAGAACTCTACAGCTGTCCCGCCCCGTACCTACGAGCTCGCCGAATCCCAGGCATGTAAGCAAACACAACCTGCATGTCTAGGACTGGGCGATCATGGCTTGACTGGCAGCACACATTTGGCGCACAACATTGCAACAACTCCCGCCAGAACATTACAGAACAAGATGTACAACAACACAGATTTAACTCTTTACATGCGCGACCCCAGGATCGCTACAATATTTTGTGTAGTTAGTGCGGGAATGGTGGCATACATTGAGTGTATCGCCATGCGGTTGGATGGTCAGCAGTACAAAACAATTCAGCAATATATTATCATAATATTACTGATAACCGTCATTTTTCAAACAGTTCGCAAAAAAAAAAACACTTTGGGCTCTATACTCAAAAGTGTCGGTATTATAGTGGTGTGGAAAATATTTTTCCAAAATTTGTTTTTTACCACTTTATCGGAAAATCGACGCGATACTCAAATGAAATCCACTGAAATAAGGAAATTTGGTGAGCCCACATTGTACCGAAGGATTTAAGGATGAATCAATTAGGATTCCATCAGTGAAAACAAAGTGTATAATTGACATTCAGGCCAGGTTTAAGGCCAAGAACCGTAAGAAAATGCATTTTGATTGGTCCAGCTCTGCAGGAGGCTAACGTCACATAGAGAAGGGGGAGCACGGAGAGAGGATTTTAATGTTGCGATATATGGAGATACCTAAACCTGCTATAACCTTTTTTATTTTTATTTTCACTTCCAAACAGCGTATAGCAGTCACCTCATCTGCTAGTTTATATCCTGTTCAGTGTGTAGATTTTAGGAAATATTCATTGTATCTTTAGGTTTTATTATTTTTTTTATATCAGACGTCAGCTAACTCCTCAGCGGTTGTCTGTGTTGTACAGTATTGTCATTGATAATAATAATAATGATAATAATACATTTAGTGCATTCTTATAACTCACTGCTTTTTGATCAAGTTGCTTCGGCATGGGAAGCCCAGAACACAATGTAGGCTGGTTCTGGTTCCCAAGGTTGTTTCTGCAAGGCAATGCGAACCGGTCTTTCAGCCTTATTATTATTATTATTATTATTAGTAGTATTAGTAGTAGTCGTAGTCGTAGTATGCGACATAACAGTTACATGTTATATTGATATTTATTCATTCATTGTTCATTATGTTGAATACACTTTTGCAGTGGTGTTTTTCTTGTCACACTAGCATGAGTGGTGTAATAAACCCCCCATCCCCTTTCTTCACCCTACCCTTCCAAAGAAAATTTGAAAGGCAATGTACTTGAATGTGCACTTATTTATGATTATAGCCCACATAGGCTACAGTTAATATGGCCAACCACAGACCGAATGTACTGAAGCACAATTCTTGATTGATTTTCTTGTTAAAACATATTTATTAAAGTAAATGCTGCATTTATTCTTTTTGGTAAAAGCCATCTGAAATCTTCTTGTTGTTTATGTGCTGTGGGCTCATGGTGCAAAAGCTGAACTAGAGCAATACCAATGGCAACAGCGGCAGCATCACCCATCATGCCATAACACCAGCGCATCCATGTTTTACGCTGACGAAATGGCAGTTCCTATGGTGAACGCTAAGCTTATATGCTTTAAGGGCAGACCAGAACTGTCGGTAAATATTCACTGTAAAAAATCTCCTTAAACACTACTAAAACTTTTGTGTATCACTTTGAGCTCCTACATGACCAGTTAATGAGGTGATAACAAGCCAAACAGTCAGAATTTTGCCAATATTCGGTATTTGTTACGCCTGTGGTATCTCTTTCCTTAAAGTGTGGGAAGGTGTGCAAATACTCCTTAAGCGTTCATTAAACGTTCCTTATTAAGAAATGTTGGAACCAACACTTTTGCGTATAGCGCCCACTGAGAGTAAAACAAATTAAAACAATTTGTAAATTATTAAAAATTCCAAGTGTGTCTTCAGATAGATTCAAGCTGATTTTCAAAGTAAAAACTAGAACTTTGTAATGATTTTGAAGGCCTGATTAATGTAAATCAATAACTATTTCGATATTTAAAATGTTATATAGGTGGCTACACAATGTATTTGAAATAAATTACTTGAAAGCTGCTTTTTCGAGTGACCCAAAAAAATGTTTTTTTGTCAGTTACATTTAAGCAAAGTTCTTTTTTTGTCTAGGATATCAGACTGATTGTGTTTCTGAAATAATTATGCCTGGAAACGGGCATTTCATATTCAAATTCCAAAATGTTAAGATGGTATGTTACACCAGTACAGTAACAACGTTATACTTAAACAGAATAATAATAATAATAATAATAATAATAATAATAATAATAGGTTACAGGGAAGTCTTGGTTGGAGAAATTGTTATTTAAAATGCTGTGGTGCGAGTGCAGTCATTGTTTTACAAACACTTTTTGATAAGCGCTGTACAAATTTAAGGAGACAGCAATCATTTTGTGTGTGAGTGTGTGTGTGTGTGTGTGTGTGTGTGTGAGAGAGAGAGATTTGTGTTTTGATTGCTGAGTGAGATCCCCGATGGGTGATAAGTACGCAAGTGCCACGTCAGATCTCGTTCCTCCTTTTGCAGATGTGCATTTTGTGACACATTTTGCCAACTGGATGACCATCACATATTATATAAGGCTACCATCAGTATCTTTTTCTGAAGGCGAAGAATCGACACTCTGCTTCGGCCGTTATGCGTAACTTCAAATGACTATCGTTTTCAACGATTCATCCCTATATCGCTTCATCGCTCGCTCCTTCCTTCCTCCAATCTCTTATCTCTCCCTATATCCACTCTCGCCCTCTGTGATCCTCTTCTGCAGGCTAACTTGTTGTGCCTTCCTTCCAAACGAGCAAGATGGGCTGAATGGCCTCCTCTCGTTTGTAAACTTTCCTATGTTCTTACTGCTAGTGCTCGCTCCTTTTCCTCTTCTGCCCCCCTCCCCCAATAGTGGAACCAGCTGCCAGAGACAATCAGGCCTACAACATGCCTCACCACATTCTGGATCTTCCTCAAAACTGATTACATTCAATTTGGAGATGCAGCAAAACTTCTCTTCCACCTTTTTGATCCGTCTTCATATATTATTTCTTTATTTTGAATCTCCAATGTTCAATGTGGTTGAATTTGCTAAGCAATGTTGATTTTCGTTGTTGTTGTTTATTACATTAGTAGTAGGGGAGAGTGGGGTGATTTGTGCCGGGGGGGGGGGGGTGGGGGATGGGGGATGGGGGGAGTAGGGGGGAGTAGTTGCACCCCTTGTTCTGGAAAACCATAGAATAATTTGTGACCACATCAAAAAAAAGCAAAATGAAAAGCAATCAATTTTACTCATCCTCCAAAGAAGAGAGATACATGGCATGAGAGTTAAGCACATTTTAGTGCAAAAAACTGTTTTTTCCCTTTCAAAGTAAATTTTCTATGATTAAGGTTTTTTGATTGTAGTGTCTGAAAAATTATAGACAAGTTTGAAAACATTTCACACATGTTTTAGTGCTTTAGTAGGCTACACAATGAGTCTATACAGTTAGCATGATGTTAGCTCTTAACTGCTGGATCATGCTAATTGTTCAAACTTGTGGGTCGGGGGCAGTGTTGTGGGTGTTGTGGGTAACTCTACCCACTCTAGAGTACTCTAATTACTTTTTTCCTGAAATGTGTAACTTAACGCGTTAGTTTCGTGCGGAAGTAATCAGTAATTTCGTTATTTTTTTAAAAGTAATCCGTTATTTTAAGGAAAGGAAAATCCCGACTGCAGCCTGCTTTTTGTCAGACAGTAGGCCTAGGTCTACTGTGCCACCTGCGGATGTATCAGCAGAGCCGAAGCTCTGTGATCGTAAAGTCAATGGCTGTGATACGTCTGTGCCCTGCCCCTGACCCTGTGTGTGTGTGTTTTTTTTTTTTTCGAACTCCCGTCTAGATGGCAGAGAGGACAGCGTTTCGTTTATGGAAGTACGCACATTATTTTCAATTTGTCAACGAAAAAGAAAAGAACATAACGGTAAAATGCAAACTCTGTGAGTGACACTTTAGTAATAATTAGTTCGGCTATTAAGCGATTTGTCATTTGCATGTGTGGCAGTGAAGGATTTAATTTGGTCGGTTTGTTATCATTTTTGTTTGACAGGCAGCTGTTAATTTCTGTTAGATCGTTGGCTGGCTGGTTGTTCATCATTTCTAAATGGATTTAAATCTGCAAGCCTGTTTAAGGTTGTGTTTACACGTAAGCATACTTGTACTTTGATAACTGCATTATTTAAAGTTAAAGAAAAATCAGGAGTTATCTTCTGGTGCTCATAATATACAGTAGCCTAGGCTACCCAGGCTGGGTAGGTGCGAATTTTGATTAATAATATGTTCTGTGATAATAAATAAATAAAACGCCATGTGGAATAGCCTATTGCTGACTGTCTTTCCTGTTATTGTTATCCTGCAGTGTTAATTAAGTCGGATGACTGACGTTATTCATTGTCGGGAGTCACGACTTTTAGGTGCATTTAAAGGGGCTGGGGGCTGTGTCTGTCATGTGTGAGCCGCTGCGAACTGCTTTTAATTTTTGGTAACGCATGAGTACTCTAACGCGTTACTTTTATGAATAGGTAACGCTGTATCATAACTGATTACTTTTAATTGATGGTAACGTTGTAACCTAACTAACTACTTTCCAAAGTAACTATACCCAACACTGGTCGGGGGTGATTTGTTCCAAAGGGCATGGGGTAAGTTGTGCAAGATCCAGACCACCTGGAGACCTACATACTCACAGGGGATAATCCTGAGAAGTGAGGAGATGGGCATGCCTATTCAGTGGTTGACTTAGGCCTGTCTGCTATTTGTTTAATTTAGCGAACACTGATTTCAGTTTTGAGTTTGCACTATGTTATTAAAGAGAAGTTTTATTCAGTTTTTAAGTGGCCTAAGTCACAATAGGATGTTTAGAAATTAGCCTAGTCACTTTATTCTTATGTTACATAATTGACAGCAGCGTTCTGTCAACAGGCATCTATTGCCAAAGTCTTTATTGAATGAAATGATTCACAAATATCATATATTGTGTTGTTATGGTGCTCTAAATGGTTGCTAGGGTGTAGCTTGATAGCTTCACAATGATCCTGAGAGACTGATTGGTCGTCTGAGTAAAATGAGCCCGCCCCCTTGTCTCTATGACACTGTGATCCAGAGTTATGTTCAATACAAAATCCCTATGCAATTGACCATAGCAGGAAAAACGCATGCTATGGTATTCCAGGCTGACAATATCTAATAAACATTAAATTAGTCATTTTGTATTGAATTAGTCTTGCTTTCATATAGCATTACGGTTCATAACATTAAAATGTTCTGTTTTACTTCAGAAAGCACTGGCACAATTTACCCCAAATATATTCCCCCAAAGGCACAACTTACCCCGCACCAGGGGCAAGTTGTGCCATTAGACCACTTTTTTCCCAAAGGCTATATTTCTGAAACAATTTATTTCAGATCCAAAGTTATTATTCTCAGGGATGCACAATACATAGATATGTATTTTGCCTATTACACATCCAATTGAAACACATCAAATCATATCAATACAAAACATCAAATTCTCAAAGATGAATCTAAAAGTAAAATATGCATACCTGACCTTAGAAAATACATAGTATGAAGTGAAGAGACACACAACACACTACGGGCTTTCTGGCTACAGAAAACGCCCTGATCCTCTTGCTGCAATCGTTTAAATACCTCAGACCAAGACAACATCCCCCGAAATGGAGACAGGAACTAACAATTGGAATTTGCATTAACTCAGGTCCCAAGCCTGGGTGGTTTTACAACTCAATGGGAACAGGGAGTAATTTACATGGAGGGCCCTAGGAAAGGGCACTCCCATCACAGTAATCAAGATATCTCTTGACTCTTCAGATCTGTATTATCTTCTAATCTACTTTTGTGAGAGTGAGACCATTGTACCAGTTGCACTGAGACATTTCCAATGATACTAGACATGAGTGTTAGTTCACTTGCATTGACATTTTCATGTAATCATTTTGAGCAGACTGAGTAGAAGGAAGAATGGGTGAAGGGATTTAAAATGAAACAAATGGCCGGAAGGGTAGGAGGTCTCCTGCTCCTCCACTCTGTGGGGTGTCTCAAAGATGCCCGTGTATGTTTGTATTGTCTGTTTCTCAGGAGATCAAAGTATCTCAGGTTCTTTCGTCCTTACATCTGCTTAAAAGTAACGAAACGAAATGATCTTACCAGGGCTGTTGCCGCGCTCTCTTATTGCGACATCATATGTTAATGCAGCGGTAGAGTTACACTCACAGGACACTTCACTTATTCGCAAAAGTTAATTATTTGCTCGTGCTTTAAAGCTTTGCCGGGTAAATATTTCATTGGCGTACTGTTCTGACATGATGTACAATTTCTGAGTGCGTGCACACTGTCAAACAGCGCCAAACTGAACTTTATATTTTGTGTCTGATTTGTGTTGGGTCAGACCATCTGCTAGCGATGGGGAGGTCAAGACTGGGAGAACTTACATGGAGCTACATGGAAAAATATGCACCAAACAAGCCACTTTGAAAGTTTGCTGTTATCATGCATACAAAAGTTAGGTGACCCTTCCCCGCTAGACTAAATTTTTTTGGATGACCCTCCCCTCAACAAAAAATAAAAGGCATGACCCTCCCCTATTTTCCTCCCGTGGTCCATTCCATAAATACCGGTCCCTTAGTTATTTTTCTTAATTTTTCTTAAACTTTAATAAAGTTACCGCATCTTATGCCGCGTTCCAGGCAACCTGTAACCCGTGTTTTTCCGACCTTATACCCGTGAAAGTGCACTGGAACGGCAGTCACCCGTGAACTCGTACAAGATCGATGTACTCCCAGTTACGAGCTCTGACGTCTGAGCCCGCGAAACCATACAAAACAACAAGTTTCTGCAGGCGGTACACGGTAGTTTGGCGTGACTGGCCTGGAAGGCTACAAAGTCGTGAGTCGTGAAGTGATTTACGTGCTCAAAAACCTGCCTGGAACGCAGCAATACTCCCTTGCCTTTCTCTCTACTTGCCCAAATATGGATAACAAACCTGTGCACCCCCATGTGCAGGGCTGATATTCCATGTGGCGTAAACGACTGTTAAGTGTCGTTCTGGGGTCTCTATTTTCCCTATTACCTGACGACCCTGCCACATATGCAATGTTTAATATAGCAGGAGTGTACTGACTAATGTTAGTAGATGGCACCACAGCTGTAAAAACATATATCAGAACCCACAAGTTAAAAAAATGCACCACACATTAAGCAGTGCATTTCACATTATCTTATTTCCCTGAAAAGCAACATCCATGACTCACTTTGATTTATTTTTGCTTTGGTCTTTATTTTTATTGACAAAGCTATTAATAGAAAGACAAATGTATTAAGAAGGACTACTGTATTCCTTTCAAATGGCTACACTGTTGTCCACATTTTTGGGGTTCAGATAGGTGTAGGGAAGCTCCAGCTTCTTGTTCCGCTTTTCGATGAGATCGGACAACTCCCTCAGATCCTTTTGAAAATCTTCAATGAGCTTGCAGGGGACCTCCTCATCATACAGATTTTCTGGGAAATGTCCCAGAGGGTACTACGGACAGGGTATCAAGATTGTAATCGTAAATAACATGTTGATAAGAAACATGTATATGACAATGTTTAACACACTTTGTATGACCGCACACTAATAATCTGTAATAGCCCACTGCAACACTATGCTTACAGTTTGCTAAATCTCCTTTGTAATGTAACACTCAAGTAATGCAAACTAGAGGAATGAAAGCAGTGTAAGTAAGCCATTGTCATCCAGAGTAAAATGATGGCATATGCAAGAACACCATTCAGATTTTTCACTTTTTCACAGGAAAATTTAATTGCAGTCTTTTAACATGTTCCCTGATGGTGTAAAAACTCACATGGTCTGCAGAGTCCTGGCTCAGCAGTGTCAGGACAGCCATCCCATTCACCGTCGTGCTCACATCAGGTAGGGTCTCCAGTATTGTGTCCTCAGTGGTCTGGCCTTTCTCCTTGGGAGGGGGCTTTCTGAGGGCAGTGGGGTAGTTAGGCATCCAGCCACCAAAGTCAAACTGGGGGGAAAGGATTGGTGGAAAATGTGGTATGTAAGCCAAATATTCATAAAGAATAACAAGAGCACATAATTAACATTACTTAGGCCATGGGAAGTGGATATGGACAGGGATTTTTTTTGTTGTCATGGGCTACTTGCTCTAGGGCAGTGGTTCTAAAACTTTTTTTAGTCATGCCCCCCTTAAACACTGAACAAATCTTGTGACAAGTCAACAGTCTTAAGAAAAACAATTGAGTGGAATTGGTGTTCGGTGCTGCTTTATCAATGCAGAGTGCCAACCACTATTCACTAATATTTCTATTTTTCTGCTGATCTCCTTCACCCACTCTGCAGTGTCCATGCACCCCACACTTTAGAGAACCACTGCCCTAGGGGGTTAAAGCTTCTTGAGGAAATGTTACTAACAGAAAACAGTTTAAAGCAGAGTCTCCAAATATGGGTTTGTGAAAGGTTGTTGACATTTGAGCTCAATAGCAAATCAAATGAAACATCCCCTTCAGGCTGCTTAAGCTTGATTGGCTGGGATTGTTTATGGCTCGGTCCAAACCACTATGTTTGTTTCCCGTTCACAGATCCAGGACAACAGAGGGTTTTTTGAGCTCTGAATGTCACTGTAAGTTGCAGTAGAGATTAAACAAGATCTAAGTGCAGCAGTCTTTCTTCACATAACAGAATGTCATGAACAGGAACAAGCTCAGGAGCAGAACAACCAACTAAATAAGACATTAGACCTGACAACTGGATAGGACAAAACATGGCTTAAGTACACCACAAACAGAGGAATTGATGAGACTAATTAACAAGACCCACCTGAACTAAGGACTAATCAAATTTATAACCAAGGAGACAAACAGGCAGGGAACGAGGAAGACTGAAGTAATTAAAGGCAGGTGCACACTGTGCGATTTATAATAGTCCTTTACGGTTGTTGCTTGTCAGGTGTTGTAAATGTCAATCATCAGGGCAATTCTAGTGTCTGGCCGGATGTGCGCTCGTTTATGCCCGCTGAGTTCATCCTTGAAACCAATCATCACTAGATGGGGAGTTTCCTTTGTCCGAGTGTCCACCTCGCATAAGCATCGTTCGTCAAAGGCGGAAGGGTATGAGCTGGTTAGTGACTGGGTAAGGATGGCGGGCTCGTGGTATGAGGATGAGGAAATGGATAGGGAGGAATTGGTGGCGGTAGGAGAAGAAAAAGGCACAATGAAGCGTATAGAAACAAAACTAACAAAGTTAGAAAAGGGGTGCACTGCAAGCATTGGGACAGTTTGCAGCCGAGTGTGAAGCGGCTGGGATGAGAATCAGCACCTCCAAGTCCGAGGCCATGGTTCTCAATCGGAAAAGGGTGGCTTGCCCGCTTCAGGTTGATGGAGAGTTCCTGCCTCAAGTGGAGAAGTATCTTGGGGTCTTGAGATTTCTTTCTTCTGCTGAACAGAAAGGAATATATTAGATGAATGTCAGTAACCAGACTGTTTTTGGTACCATTGACTTCCATAGTATATATATTTTTTCCTACTATGGTACCAAAAACAGTCTGGTTACTGACATTCATCTAAATATATTCCTTTCTGTTCAGCAGAAGAAAGAAATTCATACAGGTTTGAAACAACATGAGGGTGAGTAAATGATGACAGAATTTTCATTTTAGAGTGGAGTATCCCTTTAACTCACAATTAATCGCACATTTTTAATCGCACATAATAAAGTTGTTGTTGCTTGTCAGACTGTACCAACATGATCCTCGCTGTAAGCCATGTCACACTGTATGATCTCAGTTGTCATAAATATCAGACTGTACGACAATCAAGACGTGTTAAAAACGGATGAATGTAAGAAAACTCGTCAGGAGTTTTTCATCAATCAATGACACGTTCGGTGACAGTGAGCTGCGTTACACGGAGGATTGAACAACTACAAAGAAATCTTTAACGTTAATTTTGGTCATGACTTGTCTTGAAAAACAAAGACAATTTGACGGTCGTCGTTGGAGAAGTCACTGCAGGACTGAGAGGCAAATCTTCTGACACTGCCAGAATACCATCAGAGGTCAAATGTGATCGCAACAGTCATTAATGGAATAGTGCCAAAGATAGAGAATAGAGCAAGACCAGAAAAGCAGGACAACAGAAGAGCGAGAAAGATCCAACAACTGAGGAAGGAGATCAAAACCTTGAGGAAGCAATTCAAATAGGCAAGCACAGTGAAAAAGGAAGGAAAGAGCTGACAGCCAGCCTCCGCGAGTAGCTTATCAGAACAAGAAGAGCTGAAAGGGTCAAGCAGAGGCAGAAGAAGCAGGAAGGTGCAAGAGCCCAGTTTATAAAGGACCCCTACCACTTCACAAAATCACTTCTGGGGAGGCGAGGTCTGGGACTCTAACAAGTTCCAAAGAGGAGTCGGAGCAGTCAGTAGAGGAGGCATTTAGTGATCCTACAAGAGACAAAGCTCTTGGAGGAAATCATGGGCTTATTAACATCGACCCACCTACCACATCCCTCAGCACAGAGTGTCCATCATGGAGCGAGGTGCAAGAGATAGTCAAGCATGCAAGATCATCTTCTGCTCCAGGTCGCAGCGGTATACCGTACAAAGTATACAAAAAATGCCCTAAGCTCCTCCGAAGGCTATGGACGCTTATGCGGGTAATTTGGTTCAAGGGAACCATTCCAACAAGCTGGAGAAGGGTGGAAGGGTGCTTTGTCCCCAAAGAACAGGGATCCACACAGATCAGCCAGTTACGAACTATCTCCCTATTTAGTGTGGAGGGACAGATTTTCTTTGCTGTGCTTGCAAAGAGAATGAGCACTTACATGACCCAGAATGGATATATTAACACCTCTATCCAGAAGGGTGGTGTAGAAGGGTTCTCCGGGAGCTTGGAGCATAAAGGGGTCCTCAGCCAACTCATCCAAGAAGCAAAGGAGAAGAAAGGCAGCCTAACAGTAGTCTGGCTTGAGTTTACAAATGCATATGGGTCGATCCCCCATAGCTTGATCCAAGTTGCTTTGGACTACTACCCCATCCCATATAACATCCAGGGCATGAACACCAGTTACCTGAGAGACATCAAGCTACGATTGTATACAACAAAGTGGCAGCCAGTGGAGAAGGGGATAGTGACAGGATACACAATCTCTCCCATCTTGTTCATCATGGGAATGAACCTGATCATCTCTGCAGCGAGCACAAAGTCAAGAGGGCCAAAGACCGCAGCAGGATGTCAACAGCCAGCAATCAGGGCATTTATGGATGACCTTACAGTGATAACACCAACTCACGAGCAGGCAAGATGGGTCCTGGAAGAACTGGATCGTATGGCCACGTGGGCAAAAATGGTCTTCAAGCCCAAGAAATCAAGGAGACTGGTGATCCAAAAGGGCAAAACAACTGGAAGGTTCAAGCTACTTGTTCAAGGGGAAGTGATCCCGAACATCCAGGGGAACCCAATTAAAAGCCTTGGAAAGTGGTATGATGATTCCCTGTCAGATCGGAACAGCATCTCCAGCACCAGAAAACTTGATATCTAGCTTGGTAGAATATCAGATATCTTGCTTGATAGTGTCCTTGCAGATAGAAAGCTTGATATCTAATAGCACTAGTTAGAAGAAGCAATTTGAACTGCAGGAGAGATCGCCAGTCTGTGAGTGTTTTTGAATTTTCTGAGTAGATTTAACGTGTGTCTTTGTTGCTAAGAAACTTATTTTGATTACTGTGTTTGTACTCTGGTAAAAGTGCGAGATCACGTGACCCTTTGTTGTTTGTGTGTGTGTCGAGACTTGGGTTTCACGTGGCTAATTAGGGCATGGCCTGCTGTATTCAAGAAACGAGGCATTAGGCGTGTATAAATAGGTTAAGGCACCGCGGCAGCGGTCGTGGCAGCTGTAGTGTGAAGCCCTCATCGTGTGAAGCCTGAAGAGGGTAAAGACCAACGACTCTACCTGTGCGATTCCACCGAGCAAGGACACCTACAAGGCACTTGAGTATTCTTTTCTTGTTATTTGTTTTATCTCTGTTTCCTCTTTCACCATGTGTTTTATAATCCCTACTATTACTAACATGCGTAGATCTAACGTCACACATCGGAGACGGTACAATCCTTGCAACCTGCGTACCCTCCCGATGTCTTCTAGTGCTATTTTCTCTTTTCCTATTGGTCTCTGGAATTGCCAATCTGCGGTAAACAAAGCTGATTTCATCACATCTATTTCTAGTCATTCAGGTCTCAAACTTTTGACCCTCACTGAGACCTGGATCAGACCAGAAGACACTGCCACACCGGCTGCGCTCTCCACTAACTTCACTTTCTCACACACTCCTCGTCTGACTGGGAGGGGTGGAAGTACTGGTCTCATCATCTCAAATGACTGGAAATTTAATCACTTACCACCCATGTGTAACAATAGCTCATTTGAATCACATTCTATTTCCATCACTATTCCTATTAACCCCTTACTAGTAACCCCCCTTTTTTGGCATGGAGACCGAAATTACATACCCAAAATAAAAAGGTTTCTGCTCATGATTCTTTCTGACTAGATACATAATCAACCTTTGTTCACAAAGCTGACACTTTAAAGTTTACTGTTCAGGAATCAGAATCACTCAGACTGTTATGATAATAGAGATATATAAGCTCAAACATAAAAACAAAAATAAAAATATTAAAAACATATGTTTTAAATGTATTTTAAAAAATTTTGATGTAGGAAATGAGTTTGAAAACACAGTGTAGCTAAGGCCACAAGTCTTCCAAGACTTCATAAAAAATTTCATAATCGAATCTGTAAAACTGTGAATTTTATGAAATATTTTCTAAGGCCATGTCATGTGTGTTTTTAGAGAAGGCTAATCAGATTGATTTATGGCCCTTGTCATCTCTGTAAGATCTCACATGTAAACTCTCCTGTGCTCTTTGTGTATGTTTCACTGTTGAAAACTGCCCGAATCATGATTGTATCGTTCTCACCAAACGGTTCTTTCACACCTCCGCCAAGTATGACACATTATCCGCATTATTCTTTTATCATTATTCTTTTGTTTTTATTCCACCTTTATTAGCCTTGATTGTGGTTTTTCAGGCTTTACAAAGCAACAAAGCAGCGATCTCACTTCAGTCTCTCTTTGCATTTAGCCCTTATTTATCAAAAGTCTTACTATAAAAATACAACAAAACATTTTCTTACGACCTTACGTGAATTATTGAGACAAAAATGCATTATGAAGAAGAAAAGCACCTGCTATTAGTAGCATTGGTGCTAACGTTAGCATCAAGCTACATCTGACAATTTATGAAATTATTAGTACACTTTTACTCAAAACTCACTTTAAACCCCGATCGAGTGTTTATAATAACTTCCTTTAGCGATCAGGGGTGGAATTTGGTCGTTTACTGTTGTAAAAATATGTTATTTGTAGCCTTTTTCATCGCTGCACAAGTTAGCATTTCCGATGTACATTTTCGATTTTTTTTATAAAAACGCCCCAGATCTCAAGAAATTCTCATACCAAGCTTTACTATCGTAATCGCGGGTTTATTATTCGGATATTTTGTGTGTACAGAGGTGTTTCAGTGTTGTTTTGGCCAGATAACTACCAGGAAGTGTGCAGGAAGCATGTGACACGATGGGGCGGTGTCCAGATATGAAACTCTAAGATTGACGTTTGAAAGACCCAATCAGAGTCTGAGTCACACACCGCACGAGCTGTGACTACTGCATGCACACACAGATCGCTGGGAGAGGCTGTTTATCATCTGATCGCGTAAATCCGTGGAAAATGAATAGAAATGACGATTCTGTCTGAAGAAATATGAAGTAAACATCAGTAAATATATCCATATATCTCCGCAGATATGCATCTTTGGTCTATAAATCCTTATTGACGCTGTTCAGTGAGTCTATGTGAACACAAATAAACCGCTCTTGACGTGACTGAATATGAGTGAGTTGTGAATTTCTATTCAAAATGTGGCATAATACGGATTTATTATTTTGCACTCCTGACATAAATCACTAAATATCTGTCACTGCAACAATGTTTTATCAAAATATTGGTCAAATATCGAAGCTTGAGTCTTTAAACTTTCCATTGATGCACAGTTTGTCCAGATGAAGTAAGACAGTGATGTTTAATGTGCTGTGAAAGTGAAACAATAATAAACTGGGGCCGTCAGCGATGTTTGCACGCAAAGGGGTTAAAATCCATTGTGTAGTTATATATCGTCCCCCAGGTCAGCTTGGCAGTTTCTTAGAGGAGCTTGATGTGCTACTCTCATCCTTCCCCGAGGATGGTACTCCTCTCATAGTTCTTGAAGACTTCAACATCCACATTGAAAAACCTCAAGCTGCTGGCTTCCACACTCTGCTTGCTTCATTCGACCTCAAATGAGTATCCACTGCGGCTACTCACAAATCAGGTAACAAACTGGACCTAATCTACACAAGCTACTGCTCCTCTGACCATACTCTAGTCACTCCACTGCGCACCTCAGATCACTTCCTCCTCACTCTCGACCTCAACCTGCCTCAGAACACAACACATACCCCTCCACAGGTTTTCCTCTCTTCTTAATCCTCCTCCTCCCTCATCAACCCTAACAGCTGATGATTTTGCCACATTCTTCATAAATAAAACAACCACCATCAGCGGACAATTTACCACTCCACAAACTGACACACACACTTTACCAGAGAAGGAAGTCTCCAAACTCCTCCTTTCCAATCCCCCTACTACCTGTCCGCTTGATCCTATTCCCACTAACCTGCTTCAAGCTATTTCTCCCTCGGTTATACCAGCACTCACACACATCATAAACACCTCTCTTCACACTGGTACATTTCCCACCGTATTCAAGCAGGCTCGAGTAACTCCACTGCTTAAGAAACCCACTCTAAATCCAGCACATCTAGATAATTACAGACCGGTATCTCTTCTTCCTTTCATTGCAAAAACACTTAAACAAGTTGTTTTCAACCAGATCTCCTCCTTTCTTACGCAGAACAACCTCCTAGACAACAATCAGTCTGGCTTCAAAAGTGTACACTCAACTGAGACTGCTCTGCTCTCAGTAATTGAATCTCTGAGACTGGCAAGAGCAGCTTCCAAATCCTCAGTTCTCATCCTGCTGGACCTGTCTGCTGCCTTTGACACAGTTAACCACCAGATCCTCCTGTCAATCCTACAGATGAAGGGCATCTCGGGAACCGCACTCATGTGGTTCAAGTCTTACCTCTCAGGTAGGTCTTTCAGAGTGTCGTGGAGGGGTGAGGTGTCTGAGACCCAACATCTAGCTACTGGTGTGCCTCAGGGCTCAGTGCTTGGACCACTTCTCTTCTCCATCTATATGACTTCACTAGGATCTATGATTCAGAAACATGGCTTTTCCTATCACTGCTACGCTGATGACACACAACTCTACCTCTCATTCCTGCCTGATGATCCAACAGTAGCCGCTCGCATCTCAGCCTGCCTGTCAGACATCTCTGGCTGGATGAAGGAGCACCACCTTCAACTAAACCTTGCGAAGACAGAGCAGCACTTCATCACAACTTCACCATTCAGCTAGGCTCGTCATCCATAACTCCATCAAGATCAGCCAGAAACCTTGGAGTGCTAATTGATGATCAATTGAACTTCACAGACCACATTGCTAGCACTGCCCGGTCATGCAGATTTTCCTTGTACAACATCAGAAGGATCAGGCCATTCCTATCAGAGCATGCTACACAACTCCTTGTTCAGGCCCTTGTTCTATCCAGACTGGACTATTGTAATGCTCTCCTGGCTGGTCTCCCAGCCTGCACTGTTAAACATCTGCAACTGATCCAGAATGCCGCAGCAAGAGTGGTCTTTAACGAATCGAAGAGAGCACACGTCACTCCCCTCCTCACAAACCTGCACTGGTTGCCGATTCCCGCACGCATCAAATTCAAATCACTGACTTTTGCGTACAGAACAACCACTGGCTCCACTCCCTCGTACCTGAACTCACTACTTCAGACTTTTGTGCCATCCAGAAACTTGCAATCTGCAAGCGAACGGCGTCTTGTGGTGCAATCTCAAAAAGGCACAAAAACTCTTTCTCGGACCTTTACCATGACTGTTCCTGCTGGAGGAATGACCTCTGACCTTTACCATGACTGTTCCCTACTGGTGGAATGACCTCTGACCTTTACCATGACTGTTCCCTACTGGTGGAATGACCTCTGACCTTTACCATGACTGTTCCCTACTGGTGGAATGAACTGCCTAACTCAACAAGAGCTGCTGAGTCGGTAGCCATTTTCAAGAAACTGCTGAAGACGTATATTTTTTTGGCAGCACTTGATCCAGTAATACTAACAGAAGAATACTAACGAAGCCAGAGGAGATAAATGCATTATCCGCATAGAACAACAATGAAAAACTTATCTAAGCGGTCTAATTTGGCAAAATCACATCACGTTCAGTTGCAGGGTTTTTTCTAAAGTTCACCTTACCAAGAGGCAGATAGACATTGTATTGACGCAAAGAAATTACAATAGGGAACGTTCTGCACTAATAGCCTATGCACACATCTGTAACGTAATGGCCTACCTAGGGAGAAAATTAGCTTTATTTGTCATTCAAATATGACGATGAGGACCCCAACGATTGGCCTTCCTTTCCTTCTCAAACAAACTAACTGCATCTTTAACAGCCCAAGTTTAAAAATTTCACGGGGGAGAAACCCCCGGACCGCCGTTAAAATAAAAGACTCAACATGAAGGGCTAAATCACTGACACCACTGATCGATTGCTCGTGTCTGCCTTGCTGCAACTCTGAGTTGGTTTGCGTCTGTAATTCTCCGTATCTCCGTATATCTTTCTGTTTTGAAACTTTGTTTTATCATCATTCGCCATTGTTTATACTACTAAATATAACTTACTCAACATCACATATCCACCTGTGATCGCTAGCTTCAATCTAATTAATTACTAGCACAAAACGCTATTTCACTAGCCTGTTAGCGTGCCGTCCGTGCGCTCTATTTACATCTCCCTCGCGCGCCCGTGTCTTTTCAAATCCATCAAACAACTGCGGTAAGTAGAATCATTCAACAAACTCTGTAAGTCATGTCTAATCCTCTTATTGTCACTTGCACCTCATGTAACATGCATAGTATAGCTCTCTCCGTCTGCATAGGATTTACATGTGATAAATGTAGGGAGATAGTCAGGCTGACGGAGAAGATCTCAGAACTAGAAACACGCATCCAAACTTTAATTGAGGATAGTGAGAGTGCAAGGGCCTTAGATACTGCTTTGGATGCGACTAGCATAGAAAACACTGTAGTACACGGTTCGGTCCCGGTCGTAGAGCCCGTGCAGCAGGTTTGGGTAACGGTGAGACGGCATAGTCGCGGGACAAAACACCACTCTTCCATTCCGATTACAACATTAAACAGGTTCTCCCCACTAAGTAAAACACCCACTGAGAATCCTGCTGCATGTGCCCTAGTTATTGGCGATTCTATTACACGGAACGTGAAAATAGAGACACCAGCCACCATAGTCACATGTTTGCCGGGAGCCAGAGCGCCTGACAACAAAGCAAATTTAAAAGTGCTGGCTAATGCTAAACGTAAATTCTCTAAAATTATTATTCACGTCGGCACTAATGATGTTCGACTTTGCTAGTCGGAGATCACCAAAATTAATGTTAAAGAGGTGTGTGAACTTGCAAGTACGATGTCAGGCACTGTAATTTGCTCTGGCCCCCTTCCTGTTCACAGGAGTGATGAGAGAGTTAGCAGACTGTCATCACTAAATGGCTGGTTGTCTAAGTGGTGTCCGCAAAATAATATAGAATTCATAGACAATTGGAAAAGTTTTTGGGGCAGACCTGACCTGTTGAAAAGAGATGGTATTCATCCCTCCTGGGATGGTGCCGCTCTTCTCTCTAGTAATATGGCTAATAGTCTTAGAGCACAACCATGACAATATGGGGCTCAGGTCAGGAAGCAGACAGACTGGCTTAACCGACCGTCTGCTAGCTGTCTCCCGTCACCAAGGTCAGATAAATCTCATCACCTAGAGACTCTTTCACTTAGATATCATCATATAGAGACTGTGTCTGTTCCCCGAATAATGAAATATAAAACATTTCCAAACCCATCTAAGGGGAAAAATTTAATCGATGTTCAACAATTAAAAAAACGATATACAAATGAACAAATTATAAAGCTTGGGTTGCTGAATATTCGATCTCTTACTTCAAAAGCACTTATTGTTAATGATATGATTACAGACCATAACCTAGATGCGCTGTGTTTGACAGAAACCTGGCTAAAAACAAAACGATTACATTACTTTAAATGAGTCCACCCCCAAAGAATTCGGTCATAAACATGAACCTCATCAAAAAAGCAAGGACGGAGGTGTTGCTGTTATTTATAGTAATATTTTCAAAATTACTAAGAAGTCTAGTTTCAAATATAATTCTTTTGAAGTTCTGGTGCTTAATATAACAGTATCCAGCGTAAAAGATAAAACGCGTTTGAGTATTGTGCTGGCTACTGTATACAGGCCACCAGGGCACCATACAGACTTTATCAAAGAATTTGCTGATATTCTATCAGAGTTAGTTCCTGGCTGCAGATAAAGCCCTAATTGTTGGTGATTTTAATATACATGTAGATAACGAAAAATATGCATTAGGATTGGCATTTAAGGACATTCTTAACTCTATTGGTGTTAGACAACACGTATCAGGACCAACTCATTGTCGTAATCATACTTTAGATTTAATATTATCAAATGGAACAAATGTCGATGGCGTTGAAATTCTGCAGCAGAGCGATTCATCTCAGATCATTATCTAGTCTCGTGTAAACTTCGTTTAGCTAAAGCTGCAAAGCCGACTCCGTATTACAAATATGTTAGAACGATCACTTCTGCCACTAAAGATTGCTTTATTAATACCCTTCCTGATCAGTTTCATCATCTCAGCATCCCAGATAGCTTGGATGAACTTGATATTGCGACAGAAACTTTAAACTCTCTCTTTTCCAGCACTTTAGACACAGTTGCTCCTTTGCGTTTAAAGAAGATTAAAGAAAATAGTCCAACGCCGTGATACAATGAGCACACTCAGGCCCTTAAGAGAGCAGCCAGAAAAATGGAGCGCAACTGGAAGAAAACAAAACTAGAGGTATTTCACATTGCATGGAAAGAGAGCTCGATCTTATACAGAGAGGTATTAAAAGCTGCTAGATCTGCTTATTTTTCAACCCTATTCTAAGAAAACAAACACAACCCTAGGTATTTATTTGAAACAGTGGCAAAACTAACGAAAAATAAAACTCCTAGCCCAGACGTTACCATGCTGCACAGCAGTAATGACTTTATGAACTTCTTTACTTACAAGATTGATAATTTCAGGGAGAAAATTAGAACTATGCAACCGTCTATTACAGTATTGCACCAGGCAGTGCATTGTAGTCTTCCTGATGAAAATGATGAACATTTTGATTCATTCATTGCTATAGGAGAGGAAGAATTTTCTAAATTCGTTAAATCATCTAAACCGACAACATGCATGTTAGACCCTATACCGACTAAGCTAATGAAAGAGATGCTTCCTGAGGTCATAGATCCTCTTCTTAATATCATTAATTCATCTTTGTCATTAGGATACGTACCAAAAGCTTTTAAGCTGGCTATGATTAAACTGCTTGTTAAAAAACCACAACTTGATCCTACAGAATTAGTCAACTACAGGCCGATCTCCAATCTACCTTTTCTGTCAAAGATACTAGAAAAGGCTGTAGAGTCACAAATGATTTGCTCTTATCATCCGATCGTGGTTGTATCTCTCTATTAGTGTTTCTCGATCTTAGTGCTGCATTTGACACTATTGACCACAACATCCTTTTAAATAGACTTGAAAAATATGTTGGCATTAGTGGAATTGCACTAGCATAGTTTAAATCATACCTATCTGACCGTTATCAGTTTGTAGCAGTAAATAAAGAGATGTCTTATCGATCAAAAGTTCAGTACGGTGTACCACAAGGCTCAGTACTAGGACCGCTGCTTTTCACTCTGTACATGCTACCATTAGGAGATATAATTAAGAAGCATGGCATTAGTTTTCACTGTTATGCTGATGATACTCAGCTCTATATTTCTTCACACCCAGATGAAACTTACCAATTCACAAAATTATCGGAATGCATAGCAGATATAAAAAACTGGATGATTAGCAACTTCCTACTACTTAATTCTGAAAAAACAGAGATTCTAATAATTGGACAAAAAACTTCCTCACAAAATAACTTAGAATACTGTCTAACACTCGATGTCTGTTCTGTCAAGTCCTCGTCGTCGGTTAGAAACCTGGGTGTGCTCTTTGATACCAATCTTTCTTTTGAAAGTCACGTGTCAAGTATCTGTAAAACCGCATTCTTCCATCTTAAAAATATATCTAAATTACGTCATATGCTCTCAATGAAAAATGCAGAACAATTAGTTCACGCATTCATGACCTCAAGGTTAAATTATTGTAATGCTTTACTGGGTGGTTGCTCGTCACGCTTAATAAACAAACTACAGCTGGTCCAAAATGCAGCAGCTCGAGTTCTTACCCGGACCAGGAAGTATGACCATATTAGCCCAGTTCTGTCAACACTACATTGGCTCCCTACTAAACATCGTATACATTTTAAAATATTACTGATTACTTACAAATCACTAAATGGTTTAGCTCCCCAGTACTTGAACGAGCTCTTAACGCACTATTCCTTCGCGTCCACTGCAATCTCAAAATTCCGGCCAGTTGATAATACCTAGAATATCAAAATCGACTGCGGGCGGCAGATCCTTTTCCTATTTAGCACCAAAACTTTGGAACAGTCTTCCTAACATTGTCCGGGAAGCAGACACACTCTGTCACTTCAAATCTAGACTAAAAACACATCTCTTTGACCTAGCATACACATAAAACATTATAGACTTCTATAATTCAATGTTAGGCTGCATAGTTTAGATCAGCCGGGACCGGGAACACTTCCCGTAAAACCCGATGTACTTGGTACATCATAATAAGGATGGCGTCTACGCTAATATCAGTCTCTCTGTTTATCCCGAGGTTTACCGCTGTCCACCTGAACCAGGCCGTATCCAGATCTGATGAAGGACCAGCGCCTGGACACGACGACACCGCTGTCCTGAAGTGTCCACTAGTCTCTCCCCCTCTCCTCTCCGACTCCAATCAGCTGGAACTGGACAAATATTCTGATTCATTTTGACTTTGACCTGTAATGCTGCCATCATAATCATTCACTGTTAGACATATTTTATTTGTTATTTATACTAGTAGCCTATTGTGATGATTTTTCACGACCCAGATTTTTTGGTGCCCCCCCAAGCACTTGGTGCAATACACGCAGTAGGGTTGGATTGAGAGGCCACTTGAGGAAAGCAGCCGTTCGTTGGGAGAAGTGTCAGAGAGTACCTCCTGTTGGCTCTGGCACAAGAGAGGAAACAAGCTGGAAGCCTGGAGAAGAGGGGCAGTGACCTGGCCAGTCACTGCTGACCCGCCAACTGGAGGGTGTAGTGGTTAAGGGTCGAAACACCCAGTGAAGGTTGAGGACCACCTGATGACCTCTCTTCCAGGCCAATGCTTCATCCATTAGAAATAGGTGTATGCTAGCATCGTAGATGTATTATATAACTTATATAAATGAAAATGGGCTATCGGTGAACATGTCAAACTAATGTAGCCCCCCAGAAGGGCTATGGCAATGCTAACTACACCACCCCTTGGACCAAACCCGTAATGGCAAGGGGATTCGGTTACAAAAAGAGCACACGCACAGGCTTTGTTTAGCAAAGTAGAAAAGTACAATCTTTATTTTTTTTCTTGAATTAAAATTCAGTCGCTTTTGGTTATCAGTAAATAAAAAATAAAAAAAATATACATAATTTGACAAAGGGATAAGTCATAGGAGGGCGGGCCCCGGGTTACAAGCTGGACCAAGCCTAGGTTTCAATACCACAAGTGAACTAAAGCACACCACTCTTATGGTAGAACCAACACTACAAACTCAGCCTACATAACCACAGCAATCATGCCACTTGATACACACATCACAGCACTACACTGCACACATCAGTTCGAAATGGGTGAAACACTAAGGAAACCAGACTAGAACCTAATAAGCCTGTCTATCCTATGGGCCCAATCTACCCCAAGACTATGAATAGGGAGGGGGAAGGAACAAAACAACAACAGAAAAAAAAAGGGAACCCGCTAGCCGGTGGTCACAATCAGTTCACTAACATCAATCTTTTACAATCCACCAGGTAGCGGGAGAAAAAAATAAATAAAAAAAATAAATAAAGAGTCGGAAACGTGCCTAACAAAAAAAAACACAGCACCTGTACATTCATACACATTTACACACATTCGAGAGAACAGCAGCCGACAATCGGATTGTGGCAGCCCCTTAAAATACAAACAAAGAAAACTCAGTTAAGAGCTCCATGCCCCCCTAAAATTCATAATAAGTCAGTCTATTACATATAGCTATAAAACACACGCACCCACACCGATAACATTACTGAGAGATAAAGTCCTCTACCCTTACCCCTTTCAGCAAAGATCATAAAACACTGCATTACACATTTAACCAAATACATAATCATAACCATCACATAATAATCACATCTAGCGATTGGGTGAACAGACCGTGTTCCGGTACGTCACAATCTCCCCAAGGTCACGGAGCACTCCTCTGCGCTCGTCAGTCTAGGCATTCCAAACATGTTGTTTCGAAAGAGTGCACCCACACAAACAATAGCGCCGTTGGCAAGCACTCTACAACCCCTTAACCCATCAAAACAATAAGATCTCGCTCAGTGCACTGAACCCAAATAATAATTAGTCATACAACACATTGTTTGGACATACCTTGCGCTACAAACAGCACCCCAAAGCACTGCTGCACTCTGACACGTTAGCAGCTAACTACAATGTATCGCTCCCGGCATGAGGACCCCAGGTGCCTATAAACCTGCCTGTTCCCAATTTCTGACCACTCCCACCCACATTAGGTACCATAGCAACCCGAGAGGGAGTGAAAGTGATCGAAAGCAGTGAAAGAGGGAAAAGAGAGAGGGCAACATAGAATGCCTCGAATTCACAGGCTACACTAATGAACAAAGACTTTAGAATTTAGCCAAAGATCAGATGAATCTTTTAGGATTTGCTAAATTTGTCTCAGACGGCCAAATTTTGGTCAAAATCCCAGTGTGTGCTCAACACACAGGTCTCAAAACGTTGGAACAGAACTATACCCACGAACGTACAGCTAAATAAATGTGTGGAGCAATTCGCTGGATTTGAGGAAATGTGTGTGAGATTAGAACCACAGACTGCAGCTTTAATGGCTCTGTGGGATTGGAATTTAATTTACTTGTTCTAACTGACCTGTCCATTGTTTACAGCGGCATGTTGGGCTGATGCAGTGAAGATCACCATGGTGACAAACTTGATAAGTTCTTTCACAGTCTGAAAAGATGATGGTGTTCCTGGGAAGAAGAATGAAAGGTTATTTCTGTGAGGAACTCAATTTAGGGTTAGGGTTAGGATCAGGATGTTTATACAAGCAAGCACACACACACACACACACACACAATCTGAAATGGAAAGTCGAGTCATAAACCAAACTCATTTTGACTATTGATCTGGTTCAATTATTTTCCATAAAAAAGTTTTACAAAAGAGGTTGTGCCTCAAAGCAAATATGTCTATCTTAGTGAAGTCACCTTCATTTATAAAGCGCTTTTAACAGTATGGATTGTTTCAAAGCAGCTTTACAGTGATAATAGAAATTACCGTAACAGTGAAGTTGCGAAAATGCAGACAGGCGTACATGCACATTACGTGTTCGGTCGATAGGTATGGGCGTTTGAATATATATGTGTGCAGGTGTGTAGACCTTCTTCACAAATCAACCCTCAACAAACTACTTGTTAGGCCTTAAACATTTATAATACAGAATTTTTTTCGCGTAACCAGAATTTTCCTGACAACATTGTATCTGTATAGAGGTAAAGGGAAGTGAAAGGAGGCCTTCACAGGGGAGAGACTAGTGGACACTACAGGACAGTGGTGTTGTCGTGTCCTGGCACTGGTCCTTCATCAGATCTGGATACGGGCTGGATCCGGCGGACTGCGGTAAACCTTAAAATAAAAAATTAGCGTAGACGCCATCCTTCTTATGATGTACCAAGTACATCAGGATTTTCGGCAAGTGTTCCCAGTCCCGGCTGGTCTAAACTTTGCAGCCTAACATTGAATTAAATAAGTCTATAATGTGTTATGTGTATGCTAGGCCAAAGAGATGTGTTTTTAGTCTAGATTTGAACTGACAGTGTGTCTCCTTCCCGGACAATGTTAGGAAAACTGTTCCAGAATTCTGCTAAATAGGAAAAGGATCTACCGCCCGCAGTCGATTTTGATATTCTAGGTATTATCAACTGTCCGGAATTTTGAGATCGCAATAAACGTGAAGAACTATAGCGCGTTAAGTACTGGGGAGATAAACCATTTAGTGCTTTGTAAGTAATTAGCAATATTTTAAAATGTATACGATGTTTAATAGGGAGCCAATGCAGTGTTGACAGAACTGGGCTAATATGGTCATACTTCCTGGTTCTGGTAAGAACTCTAGCTGCTGCATTTTGGACCAGCTGTTGTTTGTTTATTAAGTGCGTCGAGCAACCACCCAGTAGAGCATTACAATAATCTAGCCTTGATGTCATGAATGTATGAACTAATTGCTCTGCATTATTCATTTAGAGCATATGACGTAATTTAGATATATTTTTTTTAGATGGAAAAATGCGGTTTTACAGATACTAGACACGTGACTTTCAAATGAACGATTGGTATCAAAGAGCACACCCAGGTTCCTAACGAGCGACGAGGACTTGACAGAGCAGCCATCGAGTATTAGACAGTATTCTAGGGAGGAAGGTTTTTGTCCAATAATTAGAATCTCTGTTTTTTCAGAATTAAGTAGTAGGAAATTCCTAGTCATCCAGTTTTCTATATCTGCTATGCATTCCGTTAATTTTGTGAATTGGTAAGTTTCATCAGGGCGTCAAGAAATGTAGAGCTGAGTATCATCAGCATAACAGTGAAAATTAACGTCATGCTTCCTGATGATATCTCCTAAGGGTAGCGTGTACAGAATGAACAGCAACGGTCCTAGTACTGAGCCTTGTGGTACACCATACTGAACTTTTGATCGGTAAGACATGTTGTCATTTACTGCTACAAACTGATAACGTTCAGATAGGTATGATTTAAACCATCCATACATCCATCCATCTTCTTCCACTTATCCGGGGCCGGGTCGTGGGGACAGCAGTCTAAGCAAAGATGCCCAGACTTCCCTCTCCCTAGACACTTCCTCCAGCTCTTCCGGGGGGACACCGAGGCGTTCCCAGGCCAGCCGGGAGACATAGTCCCTCCAGCGTGTCCTAGGTCTTCCCCGGGGTCTCCTCCCGGTGGGACGCGCCCAGAACACCTTCCCGGGAAGGCATCCAGGAGACATCCGGAACAGATGCCCGAGCCACCTCAGCGGACCCCTCTCGATGTGGAGGAGCAGCGGATCTACTCTGCGCTCCTCCCGAGGGACCGAGCTTCTCACCCTATCTCTAAGGGATCGCCCAGCCACCCTGCGAAGAAAGCTCATTTTGGCCACCTGTATCCGGGATCTTGTCCTTTCGGTCATGACCCAAAGCTCATGACCATAGGTAAGAGTAGGAACGTAGATTGACCGGTAAATCAAGAGCCTTGCCTTGCGGCTTAGCTCCTTCTTCACCATGACAGACCGGTACATCGACCGCATTACTGCAGAAGCTGCACTGATCCGTCTGTCAGTCTCCCGTTCCATCCTTCCCTCACTCTTGAACAAGACCCCAAGATACTTGAACTCCTCCACTTGAGGCAGGAACTCTCCACCAACCTGAAGTGGGCAAGCCACCCTTTTCCGACTGAGGACCATGGCCTCGGATTTGGAGGTGCTGATTCTCATACCAGCCACTTCACACTCTGCTTCAAACCGTCCCAGTGCACGCTGAAGGTCCTCGTCTGAAGGGGCCAACATGACAACATCATCCGCAAAGAGCAGCAACGAAATCGTGTGGTCCGCAAACCTGACACCCTCCGGCCCCTGGCTGCGCCTAGAAATTCTGTCCATAAAAATTATGAACAGTACCGGCGACAAAGGGCAGCCCTGCCGGAGTCCAACATGCACCGGGAACAAGTCTGACTTACTGACGGCAATGCGAACCAAGCTCCTGCTCCGGTCGTACAGGGACCGGACGGCTCTTAGCAAAGGACCCCATACTCCTGGAGCACCCTCCACAGGATGCCCCGAGGGACACAGCCGAATGCCTTCTGCAAATCCACAAAGCACAAGTGGATTGGTTGGGCAAACTCCCATGAACCCTCCAGCACCCTGGAGAGGGTATAGAGCTGGTCCAGTGTTCCACGACCGGGGCGAAAACCGCACTGTTCCTCCTGAATCCGAGGTTCGACTATCAGCCGTATTCTCTTTCCAGTACCCTGGCATAGACTTTCCCAGGGAGGCTGATCCCCCTGTAGTTGGAGCACACCCTCCGGTCCCTCTTCTTAAAAAGAGGGACCACCACCCCGGTCTGCCATCCCAGAGGTACTGTCCCCGACCACCACGCAATGCTGCAGAGACGTGTCAGCCAAGACAGCCCCACAACATCCAGAGACATGAGGTACTCAGGGCGGATCTCATCCACCCCCGGTGCCTTGCCACCGAGGAGTTTCTTGACTACCTCGGAGACTTCAGCGCGGGTGATGGAGGAGGCCACCTCTGAGCCCTCAGCCTCTGCTTCCCCGATGGAAGACGTGACGGCAGGATTAAGGAGATCCTCGAAGTATTCCTTCCACCGTCCGACGACATCCCCAGTTGATGATTTAAACCATGCTAGTGCAATTCCACTATTGCCAACATAATTTTCAAGTCTATTTAAAAGGATGTTGTGGTCAATAGTATCAAATGCAGCACTGAGATCGAGTAACACTAATAGAGAGATCTAACCACGATCGGATGAGAAGAGAAAATCATTTGTGACTCTAATGAGAGCTGTCTCTGTACTATGGTACGGTCTAAATCCTGACTGAAAATCCTCGCAGATATCATTTCTTTCTAAAAAGGAACATATGTCAGGAAGTGGTTGCAGGGAGGCAGGCGGAGACAATGCTGAACATACCATACTCAGGTTTAATGGGAATTAAACTCAGAACAGGACAGGCAGCAACACACTCTACATACAACGACGTTTAGAACTGACAAAGAACAAGGAAACACACAGGGCTTAAATACACACAGAGAACAGATCAGGGAAACGAGACACAGCTGGGACAAATGAACTAATAATGACAGTAATGAACAAGACAGGTGACCGGGATGAAATCAAAGAAACACGTGGGCAAACATAACATGAACAAAACACTAAACGTGACAACATAATTGTGAAGATACTGCCTTTTTTAGTATCTTTGACAGAAAAGGTAGATTGGAGATCGGCCTGTAATTGACTAATTCTGTAGGATCAAGTTGTGGTTTTTTAACAAGCTGTTTAATCATAGCCAGCTTAAAAGCTTTTGGTACGTATCCTAATGACAAAGATGAATTAATGATATTAAGAAGAGGATCTATGACCTCAGGAAGCATTTCTTTCATTAGCTTAGTTGGTATATGGTCTAACTTACATGTTGTCGGTTTACATGATTTAACGAGTTTAGATAAGTCTTCCTCTCCTATAGAAATTAATGAATCGAATTTTTAGTCACGGAGACTACAATGGACTGCCTGATGCAATACTGTAGTAGACGGTTGCATAGTTATAATTTTCTCCGTGATATTATCAATCTTGTAAGTAAAGAAGTTCATAAAGTCATTACTGCTGTGCAGCATGGTAACGTCTGGGTTAGGAGTTTTATTTTTTGTTAGTTTTGACACTGTTTCAAATAAATACCTAGGGTTTTGTTTATTTTCTTCGAATAGGGTTGAAAAATAAGCAGAACTAGCTTTGAATGCCTCTCTGTATGAAATTGTGCTCTCTTTCCATGCAATGCAAAATACCTCTAGTTTTGTTTTCTTCTAGTCGCGCTCCATTTTTCTGGCTGCTCTCTTAAGGGCCTGAGTGTGCTCATTGTACCACAGCGTTGGACTATTTTCTTTAATCTTCTTTAAGCGCAAAGGAGCAACTGTGTCTAAAGTGCTGGAAAAGAGAGAGTTTAAAGTTTCTAAAGTTTAAAGTTTCACAGCACTAAATCTTATGCTGTGCAAATACTGATCTGAACACGCACTCAAAAAAGAAAATAAACCTTTGTTGGATTAAATGTCCTAATATGGCAACAATTCCTTATTAGTCTAGACACATTTTTATTCCACCAGAAATCACACTTGCAGCATATTCAAATGCAACAGCCCTGATGCAACAGACCTGAGGAATCTCTTCCCAGGAAGCCATTGGTGAATATCTCACTGATCCAACACTGCAGCTCTGTGTCCTTCTTCACGTCTGCATCATGTTGATAGTAGTGTGACAAGAAAGCTGCAACAAACCTGTAAGCAACCTCACAGTCAGATGTTTTCCAGGTTTACATATTTACAGCTTACCTTTTTTGTAGATTTGCTTTGCATTTATTTCTTAAAGGGTTCATATCATGCTTTTAAATCATTCCTTTTTACATATAAATCATACATTTGGGGTCTATATAAAGCAGAACTGCAATGCTTGGGTCTGAATTCATCATAATTATAGCTCCACAGGTCTCTTTTCTACCCCCTTTCTGATGTGCGTCTGAGATCAACTCGTTTTGTTGCGTTCTCTTTAAATCCAATAGAGACACTTGATACCCTGCCCTCTCTCCAAGTTGCAGAGGTTCAATTCCACCCTGTTCGGCCATTTTTGTAATTTGATAGCAGAGATATGATCCTCAAGAAACTGGTCTTCCGACCTTTTACCACCGTGTCGATTTATTTTGATTAATATGTGTGAGGGAGAGAGAGCACGACAGTGCCTAGTTTGGAGACGGTGAATTCTTGTTTACACTTTCGCCTGATGCACACGTGTGACCGTGTCTCTCTCTCATGCGCCCTGTTACAAGCTCGGCAGTTCACAGATGTGGGTACATTTCCGTGAAAAATAAAACTCAACCAGGCACTTTGAAGAGGTTCTGGTGCTGGGAGACGGTGTAATGAAGCGTGTGGGTTACTACATCCAACAACCCAACATTTGGACGTACCCTCTCGTAACTTTTGCATCCTCGAACTTGGACTACAAAATCGCAGCTAGAAATCATAATGGCGGTTTGCTCGAAGTGTTGGGCCGGAAGTCAGTGTCCTGACGCAGCGCATCTGTGTTGTACGTCACACGCATCACACACATGACCAGCTTTAGCCAATAGTGAGCCTACGTGGTGACGTGCAACACAGACGCACTACACTATTATACTACGTAAACTCACTCAAGCCTCATAGAGAATGAAACGAATAGTGGAATAAAGTCGTTATTTTTGTTTGTTTTTGCGCACGAAAAGTATTCTCGTCGCTTGATAAACTTAAGATGGAGCCACTGTAGTCACTTGGACTATATTAACGATCTCTTTGATAACTTTTCTGACCCAGCAAGATTCATTCCCTCTGAAAGCCTATGGAGGAGTGAGACAGCTCTCAGATTTCATCAAAAATATCCTAAATTGTGTTCTGAAGATTAACGAAGCTCTTACGGGGTTGGAACAACATGAGGGTGAGTAATTACTGACAGAATTATCAAATTTGGGTGAACTATCCCTTTAACTCTCATGCCATGTATCTCTCTTCTTTGGAGGATGAGTAAAATTGATTGCTTTTCAAAAATATGTAGTCACATGACCACTCTCCCCTATTTGTTGAAATTTGAATCAGAAATTCCACCAGGATGTATTAGTCAGCCCTAAAAACTAGGCGTATTATGTAACACATACACTAGAACGCATAATGCCTATCAATAAAACACTGGACTAAACTCCACTGGTAGTCTTACTTGTTGATGATATCCCACAGTTTCATCCCATCATCTCTGTAGTAGTAGTGGGGTACAGTCTCCAGGCCTCTCTCAGATATGTTATTGGGAAGACAGAGGGCGCTGTAGGTCAGGGCGGCAGTAGCACGCTTCATCAACCTTACCAATGACTCTCCACCTACTCCTGCATACTAAGAGTGGTATCATTAACGGAGAGAAGACATGACATAAAGTTAGGTTAATGGCTACTGTATAAACTAAGTTCTGTCACCACAAATCCCATAATAATTTCCCTCAAATTTAAATAAGAATTTTTTTTTTAGTAAAATAGTAGATTGTTCAAGAAGTCAGGTCATCACAGATAACATTTAAGAGCCATTATGTTTTTTTTTTTTTTTTTAACAATCTTACAAGATATGTTTGCAGGTTCATAGGATAGTGAACGGAATACAACAAAAAGTGTATTGGATTACAATTTAAGACCTTTAGTGCCTCTTTAACCATGACATATGCATACCTTTGTAATGGCCCCATCCTCGGATATCAGCTGACTCCGTGCCATGACGTTGATCTGGAGCGTGTATCGGATATGGGGAAAGAGGAGCTACGGAAGGAAAGAGGTTGACTATTATTTACTTTTTCATTATTTTTCATCTTAAAAAGGTGCTCTAAGTGATCTCACGCGCTTTTTAGGCCAAAACATTTTTTGTCACATACGGCAAACATCTCCTTACTATCCGCTAGCTGCCTGTGCCCTGAACACACTGTAAAAAACGCTGTCTCTGGAGACACCCCAGGCTCCACAAACGGCAACAAAAACAAACTGGTCTTACCCGCACTGCCGCACCATGAAATATAACAAACAGTGTTCCAGCTAATAACCAACAAGAAAGATTTGGGGGTGGGGTTTGGGGGGTTAGTGCGCGGATGAGGAGGAGGGAGGGTCTAGCTAGCCTCCATTTTGTTTGACAAAAGTTTTAATGTCATCAAGAAGTGACGTCACCCAGGATCACGTAGAGAACCTTTAAGTTGAGGTTAGGTTAAGTTGTTTTTGGGATGTGTTGGGATGGCATCTTTCCCAAACGGGGGAGAGTCACTGCCACCTGTGTGTTTGCATAATGGAGTCAAGTGTGTCCCTGCGTAATGGAGTCAGATGTGTTCCTGCGTAATGGAGTCAGGTGTGTTCCTGCGTAATGGTGTCAGGTGTGTTCCTGCGTAATGGAGTCAGGTGTGTTCCTGCGTAATGGAGTCAGGTGTGTCCCTGCGTAATGGAGTCAGGTTTGTTACTGCATAATGGAGTCAGATGTGTTCCTGTGTAATGTAAAACATCCACGTTTGTATCGCCTGTAGCCTACTACAGGGTTCATTTTCAGATGTGTTCCTGTTTAATGTAAAACATCCACGTTTGTATCGCCTGTAGCCTACTACAGGGTTCATTTGCAAAACGTAAATATAAGAAACTTATCCAAGATTATTATGAAGATGATTAGCCTAATATTACTTAAATTATGATTGCAAATGCATTTATTTTAATGTATTTCTATCCGCCGGGACGATATTATTGACGTCATTACGTGATGACGTAAAAGAACTGGTGAACCGGTTTTTTGAACAGGTTCATTGAAACGAACTGTCCGAAATAACCGGTTTGCGGAAAAGAACCGAACTTCCCATTACTAATGTCTGCGTAAAAGAGTCAGATGTGTCCCTGGGTAATGGAGTCAAGTGTGTCCTTGCGTAATGGAGTCAGATGTGTTCCTGCGTAATGGAGTCAGGTGTGTCCCTGCGTAATGGAGTCAAGTGTATGCCTGTGTAACACCAATGAGCGGATGGTATTCAACCATCTGTTCCATATTAATGAATCCTGACCCTTTTGACACATTCTACACTCAAAGACCAGAACGTGAGTTAAAGAAAAAACAAGGACTTTCGTTTTACAACCCTCTTACAACATAACTCACCACCCTGGGCACCGCCATGACGGCAACGTCCTGGCGTGGATGAGAGTTATAACACCTCTGAGACTATCCAGAGATGCGATATCGAACTTCAAAAGGGAAGACAAACACCCCCCCTTCTTGATCGCACATTCCAGTGAAACAGACGCACACACATTCATGAGACGCACACACACTCAAAAACAGTTGGCTAGCCCATGGACCTTTTTACTTAAACTACCTCTAAATGTATTTTAATGTCTCCCTTTTTGTGCTCAAATGTATGTATGCGGCATAATGGAATATATGAATGTTACTGTGTGTTTAATGCAAACTTTATATGCATTTAGTTAAGAATAACTCTGTACCTCTGTATACGGGATTGGTAAAATCATAGTTCTTGGTGTCTGTATAATCGTAAAAACACGACTGTAACGAATCTTGATAGCAAATTACAAAAAGATGCATTGTTTCAGAGGAACGATCTTGCTTAAGAAAAATGTTTAATCTTGTCATTGCCATAAATTAGACCAGTGGGCGGAGATCAGCAAACAAAGAAGATTTTTCCCGCCTCAGTTTGTTTACACTTCATTGGCTCATACTGAAAAATAGGTGTAAACCTGGTTTTACGTAAAAGCTCAGGGAAACCTGTATTCTGGGCATTCTGCCAGAGAGAAAAGAGGGTTCCCAGCTTTGAAACCGGACTTCAAGAAGTTCTCCGTTTATTCTTCTTTACTTTTCGTTTCATTCTAGTTTTTCTTTATTGTCTTCGGATATTTGACTTCGTTCAATTGTCTTCACGAGCCAAACGAACTTAAGTCTAGTCATCTTTTGGCAAAGTTTACCTTCGCGTTAACCATCGAGCTCGCGCATCATCTGCTCTGGAAAGAACCACGCTGAGGCCGCACAGACCGGACAATTTGAGCGCAGCTACACACAAGAGCCAGATCAAAGCAAGTACTTTCTTATATCGCAACTAAAATTGCTGTTTAAGGTTGTCTAGGCTATTCCATATTTGTGAAATTATTCAATGACTTGGGGTCTCTTGCAAAGTTAACTGTTTGAAATTGTCACGCTGAGATTGGTTCTCACTTTCACTTTCTCTCCCCCCCTCTCTCTCTCTCTCTCTCTCTTTATCTCTCTCTTTCATTTATCTCATTATTATTCTTGTTCGTTTACCTTGTTTAAATTGTATTTTCGTTTTTAGCTATATACTCATATTTACTCTGTGTGAATTGTAGTTATGTACTCTTTAGTCTGTTTTTATTAAATCCTATAATTTGCTTGAATTGAATTGTTTTATTGCTCATTGAGATCGAAGTCCCTGAATCGTGTGATCTATGCTACGAGCTTTGTTTTATATGAATTAATTTCAGTAATCTTAGTAGTACAGACACCGAAAATATAGTTTTTTCCTGATCAGAAGATTAATATTTCTTGGAGTTTGTAAGAAGGGTATTTTTATTGAATTTTGATAAGGAAGTCTAGCTTCCAGTTCGCTGGACGAACAGATTGTCTAGATTAACTTAAATTAATTCTAGTAAAGGTTACCTTTAAATGATTAAATATTCCCTCTTTGGGTAATTTAATATTTGTAAGCAATAAGCACGTTATATTCATAGACTCATGAATATTCACTTCATTTGAGTTAATTATTCCCCAGAAAGTGATTGTTGCTACACCTGCGTAATGGAGTCAAGTGTGTCCTTGCGTAATGGAGTCAGGTGTGTGGAGTGTCCCTGCGTAATGGAGTCAAGTGTGTCCCTGCGTAATGGAGTCAGATGTGTTCCTGCATAATGGAGTCAGGTGTGTCCCTGCGTAGTGGAGTCAGGTGTGTCCCTGCGTAATGGAGTCATTTGTGTCCCTGCGTAATGGAGTCAGGTGTGTTCCTGCATAATGGAGTCAGATGTGTTCCTGTGTAATGTAAAACATCCACGTTTGTATCGCCTGTAGCCTACTACAGGGTTCATTTGCAAAACGTAAATATAAGAAACTTATCCAAGATTATTATGAAGATGATTAGCCTAATATTACTTAAATTATGATTGCAAATGCCTTTATTTTAATGTATTTCTATCCGCCGGGACGATATTATTGACGTCATTACGTGATGACGTAAAAGAACTGGTGAACCGGTTTTTTGAACAGGTTCATTGAAACGAACTGTCTGAAAGAACCGGTTTGCGGAAAAGAACCGAACTTCCCATCACTAATGCCTGCGTAATTGAGTCAGATGTGTCCCTGCGTAATGGAGTCAAGTGTGTCCTTGCGTAATGAAGTCAGATGTGTTCCTGCGTAATGGAGTCAGGTGTGTCCCTGCGTAATGGAGTCAAGTGTATGCCTGTGTAATGGAGTCAGGTGTGTGGAGTGTCCCTGCGTAATGGAGTCAAGTGTGTCCCTGCGTAATGGAGTCAGATGTGTTCCTGCGTAATGGAGTCAGATGTGTTCCTGCGTAATGGAGTCAGGTGTGTCCCTGCGTAATGGATTCCGGTGTGTCCCTGCGTAATGGAGTCAGGTGTGTCCCTGCGTAATGGAGTCAATTGTGTCCCTGCGTAATGGAGTCAGGTGTGTCCCTGCGTAATGGAGTCAGGTGTGTCCCTGCGTAATGGAGTCAGGTGTGTCCCTGCGTAATGGAGTCAGGTGTGTCCCTGCGTAATGGACTCAGGTGTGTCCTTGCGTAATGGAGTCAATTGTGTCTCTGTGTAATGGAGTCAATTGTGTCTCTGCGTAATGGAGTCAAGTGTGTCTAGGGATGGGTACCGAAACCCGGTATTAAACGGGCCCCGGGGCTGAATTTTGAAAGACCGCTGTATCAATAAGCTCGGACGTTAACGGTTCTGCTGTCGGTACTGGAGAAATTACACATACTATTTATTATTGCTATAAAGACCTTATTTTATTTTTTATTTATTTTTTATCTCGCCAGCCATTTCTATGTATAATAATATTAAATCATTTGTCTGTAATGCATTTTTGGTATTGCGGCCCGAGAGAGAGAGAGACGAGCCACAGCGCGCTGCGCGCACAACACGACAGCACTGTAATGAGCGACGTGTGGTTACACTTTAGATCTGTGATATTAGTCTGATTTTATTTTAGATTTCTGCTTCCAAAGATTCTAAAAATTATATATTGAGGTAAAACCATTAAAAACTATAAGCCACATTTGGTCTAGCGCAACTTCCTTCCCTTCACAGCAGTAGCCTATGTCATTAATCCCTAAAACTCAAACTTAACGACAGAATCAGCACGTTCGGTGATTGTTGTAAAATGCAGTTGCTAAATTGCGGGATGCGTTTAATAATAAAAAGAGCTATAAAAAGCACACAGATCTGTGCAAGAGATGTAATTCACAAGGCGGAGCGCGCTCCTAAACAGACCGCAACGAGACAAGCAACTTTGGGTTTCATGTGTGCGTCTAAATCAAATGTACACAAAAAATATGTCAAAATGACCTGCTTGGAGATTCACTCAAACACCTTTTATGTCTTAAATGGACGTAGTTATGGAAATTTTTGGGAGAAAATCTGTTTCAGATCAGTACTCGGTTTTAAATTGGCCGCAGTCTAATAAACATGACAAAATAACTGCAAATCAAACAACAAATGGCAAAGAGAAAATCACTCACAGGTCTTGAATAAATAACTTCAGCTTTAATAAACATTAATCCACCTATGATAAACTATGCAGTGTTATTTTACATTTGATTACTTTATTAGATTTATTTTTAGACCATACCTGAACAGTAATGTTAGTAGACCTTACAAAGCACTGTGCAGGCCTATATAATGTGTATCTTTGTTTAATAGTTCATCTTTTGTTTATCTATTGTTTATCTTTGTAAAAAAAAAAATATATATATATATATATGTATGTATGTATGTATGTATGTATGTATGTATGTATGTATGTGTGTGTGTGTGTGTGTGTGTGTGTATGTATATGTACAGTCAGGTCCATAAATATTGGGACATCGACACAATTCTAATCTTTTTGGCTCTATACACCACCACAATGGATTTGAAATGAAACTAACAAGATGTGCTTTAGCTGCAGACGTTCAGCTTTAATTTGAGGGTATTTAAATCTAAATCAGGTGAACGGTGTAGGAATTACAACAGTTTGTGTATGTACATCCCACTTTTTAAGGGAGCAAAATGAAGTGTTTTAAGTGTGGCGATGTGGGCCATAAAAGGATGGCGTGTCCACATAAACCTCAGAACAGTGAGGAGGCTGCAGGCCCTAGTGATGCTATTGATCTGAGACCGCATCTCTTGGCGGCTCTGATGGATTTTTGGAGCTCATATCGGGAATGCTTGTATTCCACGATATCTCCTGTCGTAAAGGCTGTACACCGGTTTCTAATTTTGATGCGCACATCCGCATTGAACCAAGGCTTCTGATTAGGAAGCACTCTAATAGTTCTGGAGGTGATGCAGAAAGTCTGATCATAACCTGGTTCTGCTCACGCCACAGTACAAACCACAGATCCAGAGACAGCCCACGACCAAACGCTCCTTCAGGAAATGGTCTCCTGAGGAAGCGGAGGCTCTGAGAGATTTTGAGTGTACTGATTTGAGCATTCTGCAGGAAGCATATGGCGAGGACATCGAGGGGGTCACTCACTGCACTACTGACTACCTGAACTTCTGCATGGACTTGTGGTCCCCATTAGAACTGTACTCTGCTTCCCTAATAACAAGCCGTGGATCACCAGTAATGTCAAGGACATCCTGAATAGGAAGAAGAAAGCATTCAAGACCACATAGACTACACACACCCTCCACACATATGGACAGTTCAACACCCCTATCCATCACCATTACCAAGGATCAGGTGAGCAGAGAGCTGAGGAGGCTCTGACCAAGGAAAGCAGTGGGCCCGGATGGAGTGTGTCCAAGGATGCTTAAAGCATGTTCTGCTGAACTGGGGGAGCCAATCCAGCATGTCTGTAATCTGAGTCTGCAGCTGGGGAGGGTCCCAGTGCTCTGGAAGACCTCATGTCTAATCCCGGTTCCCAAGAAAAAACACCCCAGGGAGCCGGGTGACTTTAGACCGGTAGCACTGACATCACACATCATGAAGACCTTCGAACGGTTGCTGCTCCATGTCCTCAGACCTCAGGTTCACCATGCACAAGATCCACTGCAGTTTGGATACCAGGAGAAGATGAGCGTGGAGGATGCTATCCTCTATCTGCTCCACAGGGCCTACTCACATCTGGACCAGGAGAGGGCGCTGTGAGGATATCTGTTTTTGATTTCTCCAGCGCCTTCGACACCATCCAGCTGCTCCTGTTGAGAGACAAGCTTACAGAGATGAGGGTGGACCCACTCCTGGTGACATGGATTACGGACTACCTCACGGAGAGACCACAGTACGTAAGACTGAATAGCTGCATGTCAGACACTGTGGTCAGCAGCACCGGAGCACCAAAGGGGACGTGCTCTCTCCTGTCCTCTTCACCTTGTATACATCTGACTTCCAGTAGAACTCTGGGCTCTGCCATATGCAGAAATACTCAGATGATACTGTGATAGTTGGCTGTATCAAGGATGAAAAGGATGGGGAGTATAGGAGCCTAGTTGAGGACTTCGTGAGGTGGTGCAGGACCAATCATCTGCAGCTGAACTCGTCCAAGACCAAGGAAATGGTGGTGGACTTCAGAAGGAAGAAACCACATTTCCAGCCTGTGTACATCGAGGGGGTTGATGTGGAGGTGGTCAGGACCTATAAATATCTGGGGCTTCAATTAGATGACAAGCTGGATTGGACAGCAAATATGGACTCTCTCTGCAGGAAAGGGCAGAGCCATCTGTATTTCCTGAGAAGGCAGGGGTCTGCAAACTACTGCAGATGTTTTACCAGTCTGTGGTGGCCAGCGTCCTCTTTTATGCTGCAGTTTGTTGGGGAGGAAGCAGCAAGAAGAGAGACGCTGGTAGACTGGACCGACTCGTAATGAGAGCTGGCTCAGTAGTGGGTTCAGAACTGGACTATCTGGTGACAGTGGCAGAAAGAAGGACCCTGGACAAACTGCTGTCCATTCTGGACAACGCCCACCACCCTCTGCATAGCACCTTCATCGGACAGAGGAGTGTGTTTAGTGGCAGACTGCTGTCCCAGCTCCACTAACAGACTTAAAAACTCTTTCGTCCCACTGGCCATCAGACTGCACAACAGATCAAAGTCAGGGCAATGTGGACAATAGACAAATTGACTTGATCATTTTTACCTTCCTCTGCACTCTCTATCTTGTACTTTTCATTGTTTTTGTTTATTGTGGTTACCGTGTTAAAAGTTAAGTTATTTTTTATTTTAATTTTATGGCTATTGTGTTATACGTTAAGTTAATTTATTTAAATTGTATTTTTATAGGTTAAATGTATGCATGTATGTTTTCATATGTTTTTTTCGGATGCTACTGGATATTTGAAAATCCCTCGGGATAAATAAAGTATATATCATCATCATCATCATCATCATCATCATTGATCCTCAAGGACACTGGGTCACTGAAGAACCCTAGTTTTTTAATTCAATTATCCAGACAAGGATGTTATCTTCTTTGAGTATATGAACATGCTTACTAAGGGATAACATTGTAAATCTAGGGCACCTCTTGGACAATAATGGATGGAGATCAGCAAAGACCCTCAGAGAGGTGAACGGATTACAGTCACTAAGAGTCATAAGTACATTTTTAATGTAATACCAAGCAGCTACAGAGAGATCATCGCAAGGGAGGAAAACGATGAGAAAGGATTCCCAAAGATAAATAAAACTTTTTGAGTCTACATCAAAGAAGGCCATATATTACATCACAGTGAAGGTCATACATCAAGAATCACTCAGTAGAGTAAAAGCCTCTGGGTGGCCAGGACTGTTGACACCAGAGTTCCTCGTGGGGGACAGATGGAGAGCACTGTATAGACCTCCAGTGGAGAAGCGAACAGCTGATCTACAATGGAGGATTATTCACAGGGCAATAGCTACAGACATACATGTGGCTCACTCGAATCCAGCAGTGGGTGGGGAATGTAGGTTTTGTGGTGAAGAGGAGGATTTGGAACATTTGTTTTTAAGAGGTGCAAGACTACTAAGTCTCTTTAAACATCTTAAGAAATGGTTCAGGGAATTTAACAAGGATTTTCCGAATAAAGGGTTCATTGGAGGGTTAAAGTGTGGATTTTTGATGAGGAAGAAAGTGTGTTTATTGAGATATCTGATTTGGGACTGCAAAATCGTCAGTGTGGAAGACTAGGAAGAACAAAGCGTTAACCTAACCCTAACACAAAGGCTTACAACTTGCATCTACGGATCCTGAAATTATGTTTAGGAGATTAGTGGCAGGAAGGCTTAAACTGGAGTATGCGTATTATAATATTGTAAATGATGTCAGGAGTTTTATTGAAATATGGTGTGTTAATGAGGTTTTATGCACCATTTATGATGATGTGATGGTTCTGAATTTAATTTTTTTCTTATATACATATGTGGGTTTATATGTTCTAATTTTATTATGTAATGATTGAATGTGAGTGTATGAATGTAAGTTTTGAAATGTAAATTTTTTTGACTCTCTCTCTCTCTCAAAGATGGCCCTGTTTTTCTATGCATGATGCTGTTCACATGTGAATTCACTGTTCACATGTCAAACCAACTCATGCGGGACAGATTCAGTACCTTGTAGAGAGGGTGTGGAGAGGGAAGATTGCGCAGCGTGGCCACGGTGAACACCTCCGCCAGCAGGTGAGTTCTCAGCAGGTGAAAGTCAACCTCGTGAACGCCAAACTCTGCGTTTCGGACGAAGATCTTGGCCAGTTTCCAGTCGGCCTTTGAATCCGTTGGGAGGAAGATGGGATTGTCTTTGCTGGGCTTTTGCCTTAACTGTGCAGATTAAATTTGAACATCCGTGAAAATGGTACAAACAGTGTCTTTCACACCTAGGTCCCCAGGTACTTCTCTTTCGGTCGAAGCACTTCGACATCACCCTGAGATATCGCTTCTTGAGCATTTCCCAGCTGAAGACCTTTTTTAATCCCTCTACATGCTCAAGGAACAATATCCCATACAGGGGGATGTCTTGTGTTCTCCCTCAAAGAGCCGAGGTTATATTCATAACCCCTGGATTTCTACACTTCGGATGCAAGATACGCACCTGAATGGCGATGGGCAGCATCATGCTGTGAGGGTTGCAGTACAGCAGGACCAGGGGAGCTGTGAGATACTGCTGCCTGCCACTGACAACATTTCCCACCAGTCCATCCAACATCTTATAGTCAGACAAGAAGATGTTCCCTTTCTGGGTATGGGGGTGGATCACACCAAATAATGAAGAAACCCAGGAAATTAGGCAAAACCAAAGCAATCCAGACCAAATTATTGCCAGTAGCAAGTAGCGTACCTTCATCTCCTGCTGCAAGCTGCTGCCTCTTAGGCTGTTTTTGACCATGTCTTCTGTGACGGGGAAATTCTCAGGCAGATTTGAGCAGCGCTGGACCATCATGGGATTGAGGCCATTCAGAAACTGGTAGCCAAAGAACTCGTCCTCATCCCAGTGCTTCTGAATGTATTCTGCAAAGCATGCTGTGTCAGAACATATGCTACAGTACAGACAGTACTTTATTTGTAATACAGTCATTTTGAACCGTTCATTCATTTAAGATGAGTACCAATGGTTTTCACTCTGTTTTCACAAATGATTGCTTCCAGTTGGCTGATGCTTTCCCACGATTTTCTGCAGTTAGCTAATCCAGTTAGCTTCAGAGCAGCTAACCTGCACAAAAAAGAATACACAGGTACATAGTGCAAACATTAATAGCGTAACTAGCCTTAATATACTACCTATGGTCCATCCTAGCTTTAGTTGTTAGCATCTTTGTAGTTACTATTAGATATTATATTATTTGTCTTCGAGAAGACAAAGCTATTTTGTGAATACCATTCACTTCCATGCAAAATACACTGAAAATCCATGAATCATGTTATTAAACCTCCTCGCCCAGCTCCTCGCCCACCTCCTCGCCCACCTCCTCGCCCTCCTCCTCGCCCACCTCCTCGCCCAGCTCCTCGCCCACCTCCTCGCCCTCCTCCTCGCCCAGCTCCTCGCCCAGCTCCTCGCCCAACTCCTCGCCCTCCTCCTCGCCCACCTCCTCGCCCACCTCCTCGCCCAGCTCCTCGCCCACCTCCTCCCCACCTCCTCGCCCAGCTCCTCGCCCACCTCGCCCAGTGAATGAATCAGAATATTTGACCAGTTCTAGCTGATTGGAGTCGGAGACTCCATTTTCATTAGTCACATGTTTTCCTTTGTTCAGATTTCCTGCCACTCCTTTGTTACCATGGTCACCATCATTGAGTTCAATTGGTTCAGCCGTGTTTGATTAATCATCCTCATTTGTGCTTGCTGTATAAGCTGGTCCCTCACATCCATTATGTCAGATCACCATTTAGTGTGTGCGTGCGCGTGTGTGTGTGTGTGCGCGTGTGCGTGTGTGTGTGATGGGTAGGTTTAGGGATAGGGTTAGTGTAAGGGGATAGAATATACAGTTTGTACAGTATAAAAACCATTACGTCTATGGAAAGTCCCACACACACACACACGCGCACGCACACACACACACACACACAGACACACAAACACAAACACGGGGCAGGTTTGGCCAGGATGCCGGTGTTACACACACACTCTTTGAACACCACAGGGTTAGGTTAGAACATGGCTTGTCCACTCACTGCTTTCCTGCACCGGAGTAAAACTCGGCCTCTTTAGTGAAAGAGAATCGGACCTCAGCTGGCAGAGTGAGGGGATTGTCGCAGTCGATGACCTGAGGCGTACCTTCCGCGTACACACACCACCTGGGGGAGAATATTCAGCTGTGTATCAATGGAAGGGGTTTAATTTCAGTGTATTTATTATAATATAAAGCAGACACTTCACTCTCACACACGACAAACCTGAATAGCTTCTGCTGCTCCTCCAGCTGCCTCATCCTCTGCCTCTGGGATATCGGGTTGGTGTCCTGGAACACAAGTGAAGCTGAAATGCAAATGACAACATTAATTCACAATCTAAATTTGTTTATGTTTGCAACCGAAATAAAAAATAGGCTACAGTATATTTTGTATATATCGTTTCTTGATCATAGATAAATGACTTGTCATCCATGTAAAAAAAATGTTTATCATAGACACTTTAATTTGATTTCAAATGTGCTTTATTTTAAAAAGGCTGATGGTATCATTAAGCTATAGCTAACCCATACATAAGATACATAAAAAATCAAACTACAGTACATCTTGTTATTAGAGCATCTGACACTGCATCATATGAAGACACAAACGTTATTATTCAGCAATACACGTGTGTGTGCGCGTGCGCGTGTGCGTGTGTGCGTGCGTGTGCGTGCGTGTACATGTGTGTGTATAAATGGGAGGGCCTACCTTTAGCAGGCCGTAAGACGAGCCTCTCGTTGCAGTCCAGCCAGCAGTAACAGGGAAACAGGACCTTGTCTCCTTCGGGCGTGTTGACCGAGATCTTATCGCAGAACCACTGGTTGTAAAGTAGACCCATAAACGGCTTGGAGTAAAGCTTGACCGCTATGAGCTCTCCCAGAGACGCTTTACAGTGTATCTTAAATGCTCGCTCCTGCACAGACAGATGTGGCGTATTAGGGCCGTTGTAGGTAAATAATAATAATAATAATAATAATATGCCGTTGGCGGAGTGCGTTAAAATTCAGAGAAGAAATTCAGAATTTCCATGAAGAAACAGATATTCTGTGATTATAAAACCACAAGTTTGCATGAAAAAAAGATTGCACTAAAAAAGAAGAATATTCTGTGATTTATAAAGTCCCAAATGTGAAGAATAAACTCTGAAAAATAGGAACCACATCTCTTTATATTGCGAGGATGTCGCCTACCTCATCACACCACAGACGCCAGATCCCACAGACACACGTTATATCAATCACCTTTATTTATATAGTGCTTTAAACAAAATACATTGCGCCAAAGCACTGAACAACATTCATTTGGAAAACAGTGTCTCAATAATGCAAAATGATAGTTAAAGGCAGTTCATCATTGAATTCATTGATGTCATCTCTGTTCAGTTGAAATAGTGTCTGTTTTAATTTGCAATCAAGTCAACGATATCGCTGTAGATGAAGTGACCCCAACTAAGCAAGCCAGAGGCGACAGCGGCAAGGAACCGAAACTCCATCGGTGACAGAATGGAGAAAAAAACCTTGGGAGAAACCAGGCTCAGTTGGGGGGCCAGTTCTCCTCTGACCAGACGAAACCAGTAGTTCAATTCCAGGCTGCAGCAAAGTCAGATTGTGCAGAAGAATCATCTGTTTCCTGTGGTCTTGTCCTGGTGCTCCTCTGAGACAAGGTCTTTACAGGGGATCTGTATCTGGGGCTCTAGTTGTCCTGGTCTCCGCTGTCTTTCAGGGCAGTAGAGGTCCTTTCTAGGTGCTGATCCACCATCTGGTCTGGATACGTACTGGATCCGGGTGACTGCAGTGACCCTCTGATCTGGACACAGACTGGATCTGGTAGCTACAGTGACCTCGGAACAAGAGAGAAACAGACAAATATTAGCGTAGATGCCATTCTTCTAATGATGTAGAAAGTACGGTGTTATGTGAAGTGTTCCGGTTCCAGTTTACCTAATTAATGCAGCCTAAAAATCCTTTAACGGATTTGGATATTAAAAGCATATTAGTATGTTATGTGTATGCCAGGTTAAAGAGATGGGTCTTTAATCTAGATTTAAACTGCAAGAGTGTGTCTGCCTCCCGAACAATGTTAGGTAGGTTATTCCAGAGTTTAGGCGCCAAATAGGAAAAGGATCTGCCGCCCGCAGTTGATTTTGATATTCTAGGTATTATCAAATTGCCTGAGTTTTGAGAACGTAGCGGACATAGAGGAGTATAATGTAAAAGGAGCTCATTCAAATACTGAGGTGCTAAACCATTCAGGGCTTTATAAGTAATAAGCAATATTTTAAAATCTATACGATGTTTGATAGGGAGCCAGTGCAGTGTGGACAGGACCGGGCTAATATGGTCATACTTCCTGGTTCTAGTAAGAACTCTTGCTGCTGCATTTTGGACTAGCTGTAGTTTGTTTACCAAGCGTGCAGAACAACCACCCAATAAAGCATTACAGTAGTCTAACCTTGAAGTCATAAATGCATGGATTAACATTTCTGCATTTGACATTGAGAGCATAGGCCGTAATTTAGATATATTTTTGAGATGGAAAAATGCAGTTTTACAAATGCTAGAAACGTGGCTTTCTAAGGAAAGATTGCGATCAAGTAGCACACCTAGGTTCCTAACTGATGACGAAGAATTGACAGAGCAACCATCAAGTCTTAGACAGTGTTCTAGATTATTACAAGTAGAGTTTTTAGGCCCTATGATTAACACCTCTGTTTTTTCTGAATTTAGCAGTAAGAAATTAATCGTCATCCAATTTTTTATATCGACTATGCATTCCATTAGTTTTTCAAATTGGTGTGTTTCACCGGGCTGCGAGGAAATATAGAGCTGCGTATCATCAGCATAACAGTGAAAGCTAACACCATGTTTCCTGATGATATCTCCCAAGGGTAACATATAAAGCGTGAAGAGTAGCGGCCCTAGTACTGAGCCTTGAGGTACTCCATACTGCACTTGTGATCGATATGATACATCTTCATTCACTGCTACGAACTGATGGCGGTCATATAAGTACGATTTAAACCATGCTAATGCACTTCCACTGATGCCAACAAAGTGTTCAAGTCTATGCAAAAGAATGTTGTGGTCAATTGTGTCAAACGCAGCACTAAGATCCAATAAAACTAATAGAGAGATACACCCACGATCAGATGATAAGAGCAGATCATTTGTAACTCTAAGGAGAGCAGTTTCAGTACTATGATACGGTCTAAATCCTGACTGGAAATCCTCACATATACCATTTTTCTCTAAGAAGGAATATAATTGTGAGGATACCACCTTTTCTAGTATCTTGGACAGAAAAGGGAGATTCGAGATTGGTCTATAATTAACTAGTTCTCTGGGGTCAAGTTGTGGCTTTTTTATGAGAGGCTTAATAACAGCCAGTTTGAAGGTTTTGGGGACATGTCCTAATAACAATGAGGAATTAATAATAGTCAGAAGAGGACCTATGACTTCTGGAAGCACCTCTTTTAAGAGCTTAGATGGTATAGGGTCTAACATACATGTTGTAAGTTTAGATGATTTAACAAGTTTATACAATTCTTCCTCTCCTATAGTAGAGAATGAGTGGAACTGTTCCTCAGGGGGTCTATAGTGCACTGTCTGATGCGAAACTGTAGCTGACGGCTGAATGGTTGCAATTTTATCTCTAATAGTATCGATTTTAGAAGTAAAGTAGTTCATAAAGTCATTACTGCTGTGGTGTTGGGAAATGTCAACACTTGTTGAGGCTTTATTTTTCGTTAATTTAGCCACTGTATTGAATAAATACCTGGGGTTATGTTTGTTTTCTTCTAAAAGAGAAGAAAAGTAATCAGATCTAGCAGTTTTTAATGCTTTTCGGTAGGATATGCTACTTTCCCGCCAAGCAATACGAAATACCTCTAGTTTTGTTTTCCTCCAGCTGTGCTCCATTTTTCGGGCTGCTCTCTTTAGGGTGCGAGTATGCTCATTATACCATGGTGTCAAACTGTTTTCCTTAACCTTTCTTAAGCGTAAAGGAGCAACTGTATTTAAAGTGCTAGAAAAGAGAGAGTCCATAGTTTCTGTTACATCATCAAGTTGTTCTGAGGTTTTGGATATGCTAAGGAATTCGGATACATCAGGAAGATAACTTAAAAAGCAGTCTTTTGTGGTAGAAGTGATGGTTCTTCGATACTTGTAACAAGAAGTAGAATTTACAATTTTGGCTATATGAAGTTTACACAGAACTAAATAATGATCTGAGATATCATCACTTGGCTGAATAATTTCAACACTATCAACATCAATTCCATGTGACAGTATTAAATCTAGAGTATGATTTCGACAATGAGTAGGTCCTGAAACGTGTTGTCTAACACCAATAGAGTTCAGAATGTCTATAAATGCTGATCCCAATACATCTTTTTCATTATCGACATGGATATTAAAATCACCAACTATTAAGACTTTATCTGCAGCCAGAACTAACTCGGATGTAAAATCACCAAACTCTTTAATAAAGTCTGTATGGTGCCCTGGTGGCCTGTATACAGTAGCCAGTACAAACATAACAGGGGATTTATCATTAACATTGGTTTCTCTGGATAATGCTATATGAAGCACCATTACTTCAAACGAGTTATACTTGAAGCCTGCCCTCTGAGAAATCCTGAAAACGTTATTATAAATTGAAGCAACACCTCCCCCTTTGCCTTTTAGATGCGGCTCGTGTTTATAACAATAATCTTGGGGGGTGGACTCATTTAAAATAATGTAATCATCAGGTTTTAGCCAGGTTTCTGTCAAGCAGAGCACATCTATATTATGATCAGTTATCATATTATTTACAAAAAGTGTTTTCGTAGAAATGGATCTGATATTCAATAAGCCAATCTTTATCATTTGTTTATCCATATTGCATTTGTTTTTTATTTGTTGAACCTCAATTAAATTGTTAACCTTAACTTGGTTTGGACGTTTTTTGTATTTTCTAGTTCGGGGAACAGACACAGTCTCTATAGTGTGATATCTAGGTGAAAGAGTCTCTATGTGCTGAGAATTAACTGACCTCTGTGACGGGAGGCAGCTAGCAGACGGTCGGTTTAGCCAGTCTGTCTGCTTCCTGACCTGGGCCCCAGTTAGTCAAGTATAAACACTAAGACTATTTGCCATATTTCTAGACAGAAGAGTGGCGCCACCCCAGGAGGGATGAAGACCATCTCTTTTAAACAGGTCAGGTCTGCCCCAAAAGCTCGTCCAATTGTCTATATAACCTATGTTATTCTGTGGGCACCACTTAGACATCCAGCCATTGAGTGATGACAATCTGCTATGCATCTCGTCACCACGGTAAGCAGGGAGGGGACCAGAGCATATTACAGTGTCTGACATCGTGCTTGCAAGTTCACACACCTCTTTAAAGTTATTTTTAGTGATCTCCGACTGGCGAAGTCGAACATCATTAGCGCCGGCATGAATAACAATCTTACTGTATTTACGTTTAGCATTAGCCAGCACTTTTAAATTTGCCAAGATGTCAGGCGCTCTGGCTCCCGGTAAACATTTGACTATGGTGGCTGGTGTCTCTATATTCACGTTCCGTACAATAGAATCGCCAATAACTAGAGCACTTTCATCAGGTTTCTCAGTGGGTGCATCACTGAGTGGGGAGAACCTGTTTAATGTTTTGATCGGAACAGAAGAGCGGTGTTTTGACCCACGACTACGCTGCCTCACCGTCACCCAGTTGCCCTGCTGCAGGGGCTCTGCTGGAACCGGACAATGTACAGGAATCCCTGAGCTAGACGCATCCAAAGCCATATCTAGAGCCCTAACATTCTTACTGTCCTCAATTAAAGTTTGGATGCGTGTCTCTAATTCTGAAATCTTCTCTGTCAGCCTAACTGTTTCCCTGCATTTATCACATGTGAATCCCTCATCAGCGACAGAGATAGATAAACTGTACATGTGGCAAGAGGTGCAAATAACAATTGTAGGAGAAGCCATTACTCACCGTGCTTGATGAAATATTCTTACTGCGGTTGTTTGATGAGCTTGTGGAAAACTGCAGCGTGATGCTGTGTTCACACCAAACGCGAATAGAGCGTCTGGCGCGAATGATTTCAATGTTAAGTCAATGCAAAGGCGCGTTTACGCGCGTCTGGAGGTCTCGCGGCGCGAATGGGGCGTTAAGCGCGGCGCGGAAGACGCGAATTCGCCTCATTCGCGCGTCTAGTTCGCGCGAATGACGCGAATTGACGCGCGAATAGAGCGCTTCGCGCGAAACGCGCGTTAAGCGCGAATGGTGCTTTTTGTGCATTTAGCGTTTGACGCGAATTCGCGTCTGCCGCCCGAGTTGAAAAATTCCCAGATAGCAAACATATCCGGGCCTCATCTGGGCCAACTATGGCACATCTGGCTCAGTTCTGGCAGCGGCAGAGGTTATATGGGCCATCTCTGGCCCACACACATCAAGCCGGTTTTAGTTTGAGTTGTGGCATGCTGTTTATGGGCCAGATCCGGCCCGTGTGTAACAAACCGGCTTTAATTTGAGTCGTGGCTTGCTGTGTGTGGGCCAGATCTGGCCCGTGTGTGACAAACCGGCTTTAATTTGAGTCGTGGCTTGCTGTGTGTGGGCCAGATCCGGCCCGTGTGCGACAAACCGGCTTTAATTTGAGTCGTGGTTTGCTGTGTGTGGGCCAGATCTGGCCCGTGTGCGACAAACCGGCTTTAATTTGAGTCGTGGCTTGCTGTGTGTGGGCCAGATCTGGCCCGTGTGCGACAAACCGGCTTTAATTTGAGTCGTGGCTTGCTGTGTGTGGGCCAGATCTGGCCCGTGTGCGACAAACCGGCTTTAATTTGAGTCGTGGTTTGCTGTGTGTGGGCCAGATCTGGCCCGTGTGTGACAAACCGGTTTTAGGTTGAGTTCTGGCTTGTTGTATGTGGGCCAGATATGGCCTATACCAGGTGACCAGATGTGCCATTTTCTGAAGACACGTCCTGGCAGATCACCTTACTTTACCAGTCAGTGGTTCTAAAACTATTTTGAGTACTGGACGCCCATAATATTTCAGGACACGTAATATAAATACATACACACATTTATTTGACCTACACGGACCTTTTATGAAGCTGCAATGTTATTCGATTTTTTTTACATTTTTGTACCATGTCCTCTGGTGTGACACCATGTCCTTTGAACTTTTTCGGAACCACTACAAATGTTTTATGCTTTGTTGTGCATTAATATGACACCGCTAAATTATATATTTTTTAAATTAAAAAGTGCATGTTAAGATACATAATCCTAGAAAATTTAGCAAATGTGTCTTGCTTGCCACTAATGACAGGTTAGCTTGGAACAGCAAGGTCATTATTTGACAGAAAAGGCTGAAACGTCCTTAGGTGTGATAAAAAATAAAAAAAAAAGTCCTCCATTGTGACACTTGTACTGTCACACCACAGGACAAAGTTTCTTTAAAAATCATTTTAAATAATTAAATAATATTTGTTTAACTCCTTTTTTTACTTTTAAATGTAATAATTACATTCATTAAATTAAGCTCTAATCATCAAAAAAAAAAAAAAAAATGAATCTTTAGAATATATGAAAATTTCACTTTTTAATAAAAAAAGTTACAAAAAATGAACTTTTTTCATGATATTCACATTTCTTCAAGATGCACCTTTTACACACACACACACACACACACACACACACACACACACACACACACACACACACATATATATATATATATATATATATATATATATATGAGTGTTCGTAAAAGTAATAATACAAAATCTTAAACTATAAAAGTGCCACTTTGTCCCACTATTATGTGCAGGCCTGGCATTTTGCACTGGGCTATAGAACTACAAAATGAATTTTAAATTAGAAATATCATAATTGAATGACATTTTGAATTATGTAGTGATCTAATTCTATCCACCAAACAATTGCATTTGAATGTGTGAGACTTATGGTCATGGTTATAGGGAAATAACAAGAAGAACAAAGTGCAGTAAACGGTAAAACTGTTTGCACTACAAACCAGTACGTTCATAATTAAGACAATACATTAAAAATAACATGGTAATACAGCAGTTTGCAACAGTAAACAGCAAAACAAGCTGTTTGTACAGCTAATATAGCTGGAATGACACCGAAAGCCAGACACATTAAATCTACAAATGGCCGCGGCCCCTCTTACAGAAAAAAATAAGGGGCATATGTTTATTCATATGTTTATTTATGTAACGTAAGCGTGTGACTTTTAATTCGTCACGTGCTTTCATGGGCGTGCGCGCGGACCGGATGGAGTTGCCATGGAAACGGAGCGAAACACTGCAAATGTCACGAGGAAACACCCCGTTTCTCGCTGATTTCACTGTTTTCAGGTGAGTTAAGTCCATAAAATCACACAAATATTACTTATAATTTGACTCGCTTCTGTTGTTTATTTACTTTATAGGAATGGTTTAATGTCTTCGAAGAAGTCCGTTAGCGTTTCTACCGTTTTCAGACGACGTATCGTCAGGTATGATAACTCTATTGTGCTCTTATTTATGAAAGTTTGGGCTTTTAATCAAATCTTCATCTGTAGATGATAGCTTTTGACTGTAATCTTTCAATGGATAATTGGAAATTGCTTAATTTATTTAACCTTAACATTTACACTTTACTGTTGATCGATGACGTCACGTTATCAAGGAGCGCGAAAATTGGCAGAAAACTAAAGTTGTTTTGATCTTTTATGGTAAACATAAAACTGTTCTGCGATTTCAAGAGTGACAAAATAATCCTTCTACAACAGAAGGGAGTTTCCAAGATTTCAATATTTCTGAAGGGAGCTGCTGACAGAGATGTAGGAAGCGCTGAAAAGGTTAAGTAACCTAATATGCATTTTTTTCACAACATATATCGCAATGAATTTGTTATTTTATTTATTTATTTTTTGCATTTCACCTGCTCTAGCTTGTTTCCATCTAATAAACCTGTAACTGCAGACTAAATATTGTTGGCTCTGTGTCAAATTGCTTGTTTTGTTCCTAGATTCTCCAGTGCTGATGGCCTGCTGCATCCAGCAGAGTCGGAGTGAACCTACTGTAAGACAACATCTCCAAGATGCTATTGACCACAAGACTAGTACAGTAAGTCAAACCTCAAATATACAGTACACTAGTGTTCAAAAGCTTGAAGTTGATACAATTTGTAATAATTATCTTCTGCTCACCTCTGTAGTAATTATTTGATTAAAATATGTAAAAAGATTAATATTGTGAAATATTATTACAATTTAAAATAGCTGTTTTCTATGTGAATACATTATAAACTAATTTATTCCTGTGATGTGCAGCTGTATTTTCAGCATCATTCCTCCAGTCTTCAGTGTCACATGGATCCCTCAGAAATGCTGATTTGCTGCTCAAGAAACTTATTATCAGCGTTGAAACAGTTGTGCTGCTTCCATTTTTTTGTAGAAACCGTGATGCATTTTATTTTTCAGGATTCACAGATGAATACAAAGTTCAAAAGACCTGCATTTATTTATGCAGACGCTTTTATCCAAAGCGACTTACAGCGCATTCAGGCTATCAATTTTTACATATCATGTGTTCCCGGGGAATCAAACCCCCAACCTTGCGCTTGCTTGCTTGCTAGCACAGTGCTCTACCAGTTGAGCTACAGGAACACTATTTGAAACAGATGATTTTGAACAATTTGATGCATGTAACACTAACATTAAAATGTTTAGAGTCTATGTAACAATGAATCCAACAACAAAAAAATTCAGCACATCTGTATTTTAACATTGATCATAATCAGAAATGTTTCTTGAGCAGTAAATCATCATATTAGAATGATTTCTGAAGATTTGTCACTGAAGACTGGAGTAATGATGCTGAAAATTCAGCTTTGATCAAAGGAATAAATGACATTTTAACATAATATTCACATAGAAAAGAGTTGTTTTGAATTCTAATAGTCACAGTGTTACTATTTTACTGTAATTTGATACAATAAATGGAGCCGTGGTGAGCATAAGAGATTTTTTATAAAGGCATAAAATATCTTACAGACCCCAAACTCTTGAATGGTTGTGTAAATTACAGTTATGATGTTCCTCCCAGTTAAACTTTATTAAATGTATTAAATGTTACTCTGGCATATGCAGTCCATTCTGTAGAGATTGTGTCTGTTCCCCAAAAACAGACAACAAATAATATGTTTATTAAGGGATCTAGAAAAATTATTTCAGTTTAAACCTACTAGATTAAAAATAGTACTCAATGTACTCCATTGATGAAATAGTAAAAAGTGCACATTGCCTGAAATGATATGAACAGCAGCTATGCTAATCTTTCTGTTTCTGCAAATGTCCATCCCAGGGTTATTAGAAACTGCACAGCACAGGACTTGTGAGGACTTGTGAGGACTTGTGAGGACTTCAGATGATACCAGTACTCAAAAGACCTTAGATGATGGCAACTACCGCCACTGCAAAAAAGGTAATGTTAATTTGAAAGAGCTGTGTCACAGTAGCCGTGTTTCCACTATCGAGCTAAGACCGGGCGTGCTAGTGCGTGCCAGGGCCAGTCGCGTTTCCACAGTCACTTCCGGGGCTTGATCGTGCCTCGCCGGGGCTTCCTCGGGGCCAACGGCCAGGGTTTTTTGGCCCGACGAAAACCTTGGGCCAAAGCGGGCCAGCTGGGGCTAGAGGAGGGGTTATGAACAAAGGCAGGGTTTCTCCGTGTCTAGAGAGCGTCAGCGCGGATCATTTCAGAAAGATAACAGCTTTAACACCAGCATTAAAGACGTTTTAAAATCAGTTGAGCTCAAAACTCACTCTTAGTTAGCAGCAAGTGTTTGAAATAACTTGATCCAATGTGGATTATAATCACTAAACAAAGCAGAAATATGTATAAGCGATGTAAAAGACTATGCACGCTAAACATTAACTTTACCATAGTAAACATGTTAAATATGACCGCTTGGAGAAATCAGACGTCAGCTTCTTATTCTCTATCAAAATTGTGTATTTATTACGTAACATTTTATCTGTCGTCTCGTTTCAAGAGTTTAGCTCCACGTTGCATATCACCAAAATATAAAAATGATTTTTGTTTGTGAGCTTTTATAAAAATAGCGAGTCTGCGCTGCGGATCATTTCAGAAAGATAATAGCTTTAACACCAGCATTAAACACTTTTTTAAATAAATCAAGCTCAAAACTCTTTCAGTCAGCAGCGAGTGTTTGAAATAACTTGATCCAATGTGGATTATAATCACTATGCAAGGCAGAAATATGTATAAGCGATGAAAAAGATATGCACGCTAAACATATTACCATAGTAAACATGGTAAAATAAGACCGCTTGAAGAAATCAGACGTCAGCTTCTTATTCTCTATCACAATCGAGTATTTATTAAGTAACTTATATTATCTGTCACAAGCCTCGTCTCGAGAGTTTATCTCACGTTGCCTATCATAAAAGAATATAGCCTAATAATGTTTTTTTGTTCGGGAGCTTTTATAAAAATAAGATATATTATCATTCATTATAAATATGACAGCTATACTGTGGCTAATAAACAGAAACAGACTCGACTGAATAAGCAGGCTATTTTCATAAGCGTTAAAAATAAATAAATAAATAAAATAGAAATAAGTGTGTTTATGTGTGATTAATTTTGCATGACGTTGTTCTGAGAGGCGTGTAAAGGGAGTGTTTTAGTGACGTGCAGCGGTGCTTCAAGCTCCACTGTGGAAACCCTGCGCTATTCTGGCCCGGGGCTATGAGCCCCGCCCGACCCGCTTTAAGCCCTGGCTCGCACTGGCCCGACAGTGGAAATGCGGCTAGTATCAAGGGCTCCCTTATCAGTTCTGCTTTCAGTATTGGAGAGTAAAAGATACATTTTTTTTTGTTTGATGTTTTATTAGTACATATACGTTATCTTGCACATTTTATCTCCCCAACAGATTCTAATTTGAAAGAAGTTTATAATGCATGTTAGCTACTCCCAATTCAGAAGACTGAATCAGCCTGTGTATCTGAATGTTTCTCATACTCACTCCTCTCTGCCGCGTCTGAATTTAGCTGTCAGTTATAAACATCAAAATTAAAAGAAATAAACATTTGAAATATATCAGTCTGTGTGTAATGAATAAATATAATATACAAGTTTCACTTTTTGAATGGAATTAGTGAAATAAATCAACTTATGATATTCTAATTATATGACCAGCACCTGTATATCATTGCTCTTTTGTTGATTTTGATTGCTTCCATTGTCCTCATATTTAAGTTGCTTTGGATAAAAGTGTCTGCTAAATGTAAATGTAATGTTAATGTGTATTTAACTATATTTATAAATATTTATCTGTATTTTTTATTTTGTAATAATGTAAATGTATTTGTTTTATATCTATACATGCAGCTGTATTCATGTATGTATATTTATTTGTCAAATTTTTATATTTTAATAAAGCAGTTTAGACTACATGAGTGTTTTCTTTATTCTGGATGAATTACATATTCTTTTGTGTCTAGAAAGGGTTAATATGGGCCATATCTAACCCAGAAGTCAGCCACAACTGGGACGGATCTGGGCCACATGTCAGAAATGGCGTGGTTGACATCTGGGCCAGGTGTCGCCCATGCCATTTGTGAGATGCGGCATGGATCTGGTAAAGTTGTGGCTGACTTCTGTCAGACAAAACTGGGCCAGATCTGGCCCAGATGTCACCCACACCATTTCTGAGATGTGGCCCAGATCTGGTTCAGTTGTGGCTGACATATGTCAGCCAGACTCAGGTTGAGTCATCGCCGTCATTCCGCGCGGTATGTGGGCCAGAAGAATATGGGAGATGTGGGCCAGAACTGGGCCACATGTCATTTGCTATCTGGGTTTGAACTTTGGCGTCAATTCGCGCCGCGTTAACCAATCAGGAGCCTGCTAGGATTCACTCATTCAACAGTATGTTCCTGCAGCCTCGGGTTGTGCAGGAATACTCTTCTCCACTCATTCAACAAGGAGGAACGACTGATGTCGTCAGTGAGCAGTCAACCGGAGCTATATGACAAAAGTTCATATTTCTATAGAGACCGGAATAAAAAGGACCTATTTATATATATAAAACATATTAATAGATAAATTGAATAAAGGCCAAAGATAAGAAACGTTTCATTTTACCCCAAACGAATTATATTTTATCTTGAACCGCTAAAGAGACATCAGAGCCAGCGGCAAATGTCAGAAGATCTAGCCGAGGAAAGGCTACTCTCGGCGGATACATGATGACGGAGCTCCCGTTGATCGCATGGAGCTCATCTCTGAGATCGGCGAAACACATTTTTTAAATAGACGCTGTCATTATAAATAAACCGCATATTTGAGTTTAAAACAACTACATTCTCGCCTGAAATACTTTTAAAACTACATTTCATGACACAATAACAGTAATATTTTGGAAAATTATCCGAATAAAAATGGCGGTTGAAAATGCTCCGTGGACTCAGCTGGCAGAAGCCCCCCATGACGCGAATTCGCGTCTGTTGTGAAGTTAATTTCACGCGCGAATCAAGCGAATTACTCGCGCGAATGAAGCGAATGATCTCAAAATGGTCAAGCGGCAAACTAGGCGCGGTAGACGCGAATTTGACGCTCTATTCGCGTTTGGTGTGAACACAGCATGAGAGAGGAGAGGAGAGGAGAAAAGAAAACGCTAATGACAAGCTAACGAGTGCTAACGCTTTGCAGGTGTACTGCACTCACGGAAGAGTGAACGATCAAAGTTTAATCTGATAAGATTGATCGGTAATATCAGAAATATGGTGTGAATTAAGTTATATTTTACAATTAAAAAAAACAAACAAACAGACAGTGATAGTAAGAAAGATTATAGAGAAAAAATATAAAAATAAAAACAGCTACATGGAGCTATGATTAGCTACAGAAGGCCAACAGGAAGTAGAGAAAACACTGTCCAACAGCGACACCAAACAGGCACCAGATCACAGAAAGTTTTTATAGGAAACTTTCCTGGCCAATAACAACAATTATAATCACAGTAATAACAACAATCTACAGAGACATTCTTAATATTACAGGAAAACAGGACACAGGTTTAGCTCATTTGAAGTGCTTGTGCTAAATGTTACGCTCTCAGATATAAGAAAAACAATCCCTCCTCTTGCTTTTGCTGCCGTATACACACCTCCAGGGCCCTAGAAGATTGCAGAACAGAGTTTGCGGATTTTCTCAGATCTATTGGTCAACGTCAATAAAACATTGTTGGAGATTTTAACATTCACGTAGATAACACAAATGATGCGTTAGGGGCTGCGTTTACAGATTTACTAAATTCATTTGGGGTCAAGCAAAATGTCACTAGACCCACCCATCATTTTAATCATATACACTAGATATAAATTATATCACATGGAAACCAATCCTATAATATAGATATTAAACCGCAAAGTGATGATGTCACTGATCACTACCTTGTAACTTGCACACTGCGTACTGCTGAAATCTGCCATGTCGCGCCGCGGCTAACAATTCTCCCAAACACTCTCGATAGATTCACAAATAACCTGCCGCACACACACACACACACACACACACACACGAGTAGAGGAAAGACTAGCAGTATTAAGCAACCTTTTCTCTAGTACATTTAGAAACTGTTGAACCGATCAGATTAGAAAGGGTTAGAGGGAAGAGTACTGCACCTTGGTACAGCAGTATTACTCACGCCATCAAGAGAGAAACGCGTAGCGTAGAGCACAAGCGGAAACAAACTCACCTAGAGGTATTTAGGATCGCGTGAAAGACAGCACTTCCCGCTATAAAAAGGCTTTAAAAGCAGCCAGGGCCAAGCATCTACGCAAACTAATGGAAAATAACCTAAGATATAAGTAAATTATTCCATTACAGTTTAGTAGTAAGGACTTTATGAATTTATTCAATGAGAAAATCGAATGCAATAGAAACACAAATGTAAATGTACAACCTTTAACAGCATCTTGATTCAGTCTCAATTATCGCCCCTCAAGAACTACTACAGCGCTTTACAACTATAGGACAGGAAGAGCTATGTTGAAGAGGTCTCAGAAATGTTATCAATAATTTCCTCAGAGTTTGACTGTTTTGCAATTGCAGGGGATTTTAATATTCACACAGATAATGCAGAAAACAAAACTACAAAAGAATGATAA
>NW_020524081.1:0-48990 GCF_003368295.1 Carassius auratus | reverse complement strand
TGTTGGTTTTATAGTTTTTTTTTGCATATTTGTACATTCACATCTATTTCTTTTTTTTTTCAGATCTTTAGTTGAAACTACCTTAGCTACATCCCAATGTCAGTTTATCAAAAGCCCTGGAGGAGAAACTCATACAAGGTAATCAATAATAAATTAGTGTTATTGTGGCCGTGATAATTGCAATCCAATCACAACAAATCATAGCAAAAACATATCTTATGGAACAGTTAAACATGTTATTTTACAGTTATAAGGCTCTTTTTTCTTGCCTCATTTGTTTACTATTTGCGCTACATTTGCTTGCATTTCTGCCAGAATGTGTCTGTTTTTATGACTAAAGTCTTGTTTTACAAGCTTCCCGATGTATACATGCTCTGTATAGTATATTAACAGTTATTTACATTTATTTATTTACTCATTTATATGCATAAACATTTGTTTACGTTATTCTACAATGCCGGGCTGCTACGTAATAACTTTACCTAGGCCATAACGCTGTGGAAGAGCCACTATTTAGATAGACTGGTTTGAATGACAATGAGAGATAAACAGAGTATTTACCAACCCTTCACCAGACGCTCCTGATATGCAAATTTATTCTGCCTCGCTGCTCAAATATACATTTGGGCTGTTGGTGAAACACTTCAATCTTTTTGCAGGCGGTTCATTAGCCTGTGTTTGATTATTAGTGACAGACATTAGTAAGGCGGCACGAGATCGTTGGTAGTGTGAATGGAGGACATGGTCATGTCTGGTCATTTTTTTAAATTGAATTAAGAATACTTTTTAAATGGCAGTTATGAACATTACTGAATTTGAATTGAGGCTGCAAACAAGATGTAGAGTTATAATTTTCATTTAAGACAGTAGAATTATAATGGAATGAAATTCTAAATGAATGATTCAAACAACACATTCACCATTTTTGAATTAGATTTTTTATTTCTTGGGGGGGGTTGTTTGTTTGTTAGTTTTTGCATAATTTAATGTATATATATATATATATTTAATAGACACTATAAATGCTTTAACCCAACTTTGGGTTAAATATGGACTAACCCAGCTGTTGCTTTAAATTTTAAAAAAGTTGGGTTAGTCCATATTTTACCCAAAATTTGGTTGAAACAACCCAGCATTTTTAGAGTGTAATGGTATATTATTATCTTTAATATTTTACATTATATTTTATGGACCACTGTTGAAAAAGACTTAATTACTCAAAATGTTGGATTAAAAGTCTTTAAAATCAAGCCAAACACTGTGTCAAATTAAATCCTCAAAACGAACATCCAAGTTTTCCGATTCTAGCCCATTTTCTTGTTGTGGACAAATGTATGTAATTTCTTGTATTGAGTTTTCTCACATTGAAAAGTTTTCTCTGTATTGAGTTTTTTCAAATTAAAATAATTAAATTCCTCTTCCTGTAATTCTAATTTAAATTGCAATTCAGTAGCATGTGGTTTGTGGTCAATTCAATTCAAATTCACACTCATCATTTGAAAGGGAGCCAGTTCTTCAGTTCTGAATTTACTCTTAATGTTGGGTCCTTTTATACTTGGTTCCCACAGGAAATGGGCCTTTACTTTGCATGCTTAGATTAAAAGCCCTGCTCACCCCATTTGTGAGTGAAATGGCGCTTTAAACACACATTCTCAGGGGCAGTTACCTTTGTGAGAGACACCCGGAGTGGGAGATAAAATTAAAGAAATAACCCAGGTTAGGGAACAATGTTTCCAAAAGTCGCATATTTGCAGTGTGACAAAGGGCTTCTATATGTGTGTTTGGCGTTATTATTCATGGTTTGAATTTGGTGTTTGCACGGGTGAGTCTTACGGGGGAATACTAATAACTGTCTCCAGCAATCCTGAGAGCAGAGCCCTAGCAACAAAGCCATGAGGCAGACCTCCCTGATCTCGACTTCAAAAACCTGACCTTTCGCTAAATAATTTGTGCCGGCTAAGCTGGAGCTTTTTGGACATCGTGGTCGCAAGACTCGAGCATCACAACTCATTTACTTACGCCGAATGATTCCCCTTTTTGATGCTTTTTAAGCGCTCTGTTGTTTGAGTTTTGCTCAGTTTGAATTGCACTGATGTTAAAACTGATTTATGTGTATTTTATAATCTCAGGATGGCCAGGTGGCTTTTTTGTTGTAGCACTTGACCTTTGTTGCATGCACTTAGTGCTACTATCTGTGTAATTTATTTGTAGATGTAAAAGCTGAAGAGGTGTAATTTTTTCCTGCTGTAATTAACCATTTGTAGGTTAATTCCACTCAAATGTGTAAACTATTGTGGCTTTGTGGCGTTATCAAAACATCTGCTGTTTGTTGAGCTTCCCCGACTAGCCCCACCCAGAAACACTCAACCAATGGTGTGAATTTGGGTGAGGCAGTATCTGTTTGGCTGACCAGTGGCTAATTCAGGAAACCTGTTTAAAATACATAGTTTTTACCTAGAAATTATGAATTTTACCTTAAACTTTTGTTGTATCTTTCAAGTCTCTATCTTGACCGGTTTTGTAATCACAAATTTTACACTAGTTTAAAATGTCTCTGATTCAAGTGCCTTCGCTCTTTGGTTTTGATCACAAACGGTCCGGGTTACATCTAGCTTTCCCTGAGGAGCAAAGCATGTTGTCAGAAAGGCTGCCAGAGAGACAGGCCTCTGTGTTTGCCTCCCCGCCTGTATCTCTGGCCCTGAGCGCTACAGAAACATTGACAGAAGACCTCGTTTTCCCCCTCCTGCCAGTCACTCGGCACGGATCGCCACATTCCCTCATGAAAGACGGCCAGACCTAGTTTCCTTTTCAGAGAGCTGACGCAAACCAACCAACAGAGCTGCCTTTCAAACAGTCCGACTGTAATCTCACAGCAGAAGAATGGAAGTCTTATATGTTATGGTTCCGACGTCTTTCTTTTAATTTAGCTCCATTAGCTTTTACTGGATGCTAAAATACTTTTTATGTAATATGCAGAGTCAGCTTTAGGTTGGTTTCAACTGAATAGTCTAAGCAGTGTGGCACTTTTTAAACATGCTGTATTTGTTTGAGCATTCCAACATATACTCAACCAATACTATTAGTTTGGGGCAGGATTGTCTGCATGGGCAACCGATAACAGACAGGGGAATGTTTGGGAAACCTGTTTGAAAACAATAATTATTTTTTACTAGCTTGTTATTGTTTAGTATAAAAGAATCAAAATTTGGATAGATTTGTTCACCCAAAAATAAATTCTGTATGATTCTCTTCTTTCTTATGCTCTTTTCATTATAATGAATATCAATAGAGATCTGAGTCTGATCCAAAAATGACTGAAAGCTCTATGAAATCTTAATATCAAGTAATTTGTGTGATTAAAAGGTTATCAATGATAATCTTTTTCTAACAGCAGTTCTCAGAATTCACTCATGTCTGGGTCAAATATGGCAGGTCAAAAAATATTGTTGCCAGATTTTAAGTAAATAATTCCAAAGGTAATTTGTTCTAATGTGTCTCATAAATAATCACATTGTGTCAAATTTGAATATGAAGATAGTCAGTGTAGTGGTGAAGAAGATTTCCAGTGAATTAAACTTCTATTTCACTATGTTCTTCACACAAAGCCATGCTACAATAATGGGAATAATCAGAGGTGTCCAAACTATCTACAAGTTGTAGACTACAACGAAGGACAAAAACTTGATTGAGGGCCATGGAATGAAAATAAATATTGCATTTTATTATATTCAATAAACATAATCAAATTTACTTATATTCTCTAGATCTCAATGCAAAAAAGTAAAACAAAAAGATCACTTAGAAATGAAGATGTGTTTGACATTTTCCCTCCCTCCTGTGATATTGCATATAGGGCAAAATCAATAGTCATCACAAAAACTTTATTGGCTTTTTTTTTATTTTTGGAACATGAAAGCACCTTGTGTTACTATAAAAGCGAAGCAATGAAGTGAAATAAATAGTTATTGTCTTTTCTATGTTATTGTGGCTCTTGCTTACTCTTACTCATTTTTTTTTCATGCAGCATCTAAGACTCCCAAGCCCAGAGTAGATTTGTCGCTCAGAATCCCATCACCCCCGCCCTTGCCCGTTGCAGTTGAAGAGAGAATCATGGAGGAGGAGAGACGGTCTCCACAGAGACCCCCAGCACAGCAGGAGCAGGATATAACCGAGATAGCCAGCAGTCCAGGCCACACACCTCAAGTCAGTAGGGCAGGGTCTGCCGCACTCAGGTCAGGAGAACAGAGAGACTCGCTCACACACATTGCATCTTACACTGGGGTAATAAAAATCCAATCCTAAAAATGTTTTGTCTAATTTTAGTTGGCAGTTTTTTTTTTAGCCTCAGCCTTCATGCTTTTACTTTTACATTTCTTGATAGTGTTTTCTTTAGTTAGTTTTAGTTTTTCTGTTGACTTGAAACAGTTATCCTATATTCAGATAGGCAGGTCATTTCACCAGGAGGGAACAGTCCAAGAAAAGGTCACTGAGAGTGATTTTCATGCCTCTTTGGGAGTTTAAGAAGTTATCCAGTTGACCTGGGGAACGATAAACAATTGCAAAGTGGATTTTAAACAGGGTGGATAATAGTAATTGTGTGTGATTTCGAATGAACTGTTGCCAGTAAGAGATGATAAAGGATCAAATTTCCATTAATTTGAGAAAAATAGACCAGTGCCTCCACCACTCGGTAAAATGTTCAATTAGTGGAGTGGCAGTGTCCTCATGATTGAACCAAGTCTCAGTTAGGGCCATGAGGTTGAGACTTGAATGAGTAGCAATAGATGAATTAAAGTCTGCTTTATTTACAGCAGATTGGCAATTCCACAGACCAATTGGAATAGAAGGTGAAGTAGTAGTGGATATAGGGACAGTGCACTTATTGTATCTGCTAGTAGTAATAGTAGAGATTTGAAAGCAGATAGTGTGTATAATTAACTAAAACTAACTGTACAAAAAGGAAAGGGGAGAAAAGCAATACTCACATGCCTTGCTAGTGTCTTGGTCAGTGGATTTGCACCTTACTACTTAGCAAACTGAAAATAAAAAGCCATGCGATCCACACAAGAACAAACGCAACTTCAGTATGCATTTACCTCTGGAAACACAGGAAGCTAAACTATGTTTCTTAGCAATGGCAACTGTGCTTAAATCTAATGGGAAGAAACAAAACCCTTTCAAGCTGCCAGTGCCACCCTCTTCTGTTGCTCGACTGCTTCTTAATAATTAAAATTCTAATAATAAATAATTATAACAAATAAATTATGTATATGTTATAATATATGTTATTAATATAATGTTATATAGGTGTGTATAATGTTATACCACGCATGTAGTTGGTCATCCAACTCTTCTGTGTGTATGAAAATGTGCATACTGTGCAAAGTATTCATATTGCATACTAATTTATAAAAAATTAATAATAATAGTAGATAGTGTGCCATTGCAAACATATGCAACAGTTGTTTAGTTTCATCTGTCTTGAGCACTATTGAGAATATGAATAAAGCAGTAATATTCACTTTTAGCATGATTGTCCATTGTAAGATGATTTTAATTATATCGTAGCGTGAATCTATAAATATAGATTCCAATGCATTTTCTTTGCCTCCTTAATAATAACTGAATAGAATTCCTAGCTACAAGAGGGAAGTAATTTACCATGCAATACAGTGCAGTAATACTTTAATATTACCTTAAAGGTCAACTGTAGGATTTGACTAATATCTCAAAGTAAACAAGTCACAGTAATATTCTTGAAAGTGGAAGACAGTATCCCTTGTGTATTTGGTAATTGCATGTCAAAATGTGAATGATTCATTTTTTGTTGACCGTTTGGGAGTTTAATAAAAGAGTATTTCGAATGAACTTTTGTTTTTTCTGAAGGCACGCTCGTGTTCATGAGGACCAGGGAAGTTCCAAAGTTATCAGCGATTCCAAAAAACAAGTGCCAGCTCTGGATAAAGAGAAGAACATTGCTTTTCTCCTGAAGGAGCTGGATTCCCTTAGAGACTTCAATAAGAAGGTGAATTCACATGTTAAGAAGTTCATGAAGACAGTATTTTTTTGTTCCTGATAGACCTTAATAAGGTTAGATGCCATATTGAACTTAACATGAACTTAAAACGAGGCCTCGAGGGATAGACTTGTACTGGATCATGTAATTTTCACAACTCACAATTTTCAAAACTGTTTAATGGAGCTTTGTCTAGTCAAAGTTTTTTTCTGAAAGATGTTAGCTGAACAATCAGTACAATCCATTGAGCGCACTGTACTTCTATCCCTCACAGCCTTGTTCCTGTTGAAAATTAAACACAGCACTACCCTGACTAAGGTTTATTAGTCCTTCAACAAGACCTACTTTTGTATTTGTTGTTTAATTTGAATTGCATTCTTCTCATCCAGTCGGAGACTAGACTAGCTTTCTTTTTTTAAATTTAGGTGGTCTTGTGCTTCATGAAAGGTTATTAACACTCTGAAAGTTTCAACGTATTTCATTTGTTGTTTTGCTGCATTCATTTAATCTAAAAGTTACAACAGCCACATAGACTTAAAGATTCGAAATTCCATGTCAGGCAGGATTGTGCCATTAGTTTATGTGCCTTTCCGAGCAGCTTTGTTTAAGTTAGAAAACACTCAATGTGTCATCTTACTATCTAATGGCACTAGTGTCCTTTTATACTCTAACCATAAATTCCATATTAACTAACTTTAGGTAGGTAGCTTTTGTTAGCAAATGCTGCCAAGCTAGTCGGCATTGGGTTGAAAAAAGTACTTGAAAATTAAGTGTTTAATTATCAAATTATCTGTGCAGTTTGTGCTTACAACTCATTTAACTTCTATAATGTGATGGTGGGATTTAGTTTAATTCATCAGGAGTTGATTGCATTGTAAAAAGTCACTATACATCAGGTGGTCAGGAGGGGATTGAAATCTAAGAAGGCAGAAGTAGTTGTTGGCCTCTAAACTGCATTGCACTCTGCTTTATATATTCTTGCTCCATCATTGTTCTTTCAGGACATAGGAGTAGAGCCTTGAAATATATGTGGCATATCTGCACCCATCTGGAGACGCATCATTTGAGGGGTCAGAGATGGGGGGAAATGACTGTAATTGATGTCCCCCGTTTGCAAGTAGTTGTGACTCCTGACAGAAGGGCAGGAACATGTCCCAAGTGTGTGTTTTTGCTGGCAGTGATCTGAGAGAGCCCTTTGAGGACTCTGGCCCAACCCCGTCATGTTTTCAAAGTCCGGGAGGATAAAAACAGACAGGATGAAAATATTTAAGGCAGGAGGTTAAATCTTTCATTGAGAGGCTTGTAAAATATCACTCGCCAATCCAGATTTACTGCCAAGACATGACAGTTCCTCGTTTTTTTATAAGTCTTGTTTTATATGATGTAGTGGTGCAAATACATAAGCTTGACGCAGTGGCTATAAAGTTGTGGTTGGCTGATATACATTTTTCACTGGAAGTGTGCCTAACAGGTGCCAATATATGATATTCAGGTCATAATTAATCTAAAAACTTTATTTTCAGCTAAAAATAAATAAAAATAAACCTATTTATTTTACAATCATTACACTTTTTAACATGTTTTTTTTTTTTTTTTTAGAAATCAATACTTTTGATCAGCAAGGACACTTGATCAAAAGTGACAATAAAACATTGCTACAATATTGTTACAAATTATTTATATTTCAAACAATTGTTCTATTGAATTTCTACTAATTAAAAAATCCTAAAATAATGTGTCAGTTTCCACAGAAATATTAAGCGGCTGTTATTATTATGTTAACTGTTTTTAACATAATAATGAATAAGAAATGCTTCTTGAGTGCCAAATCATCATAATAGAATGATTTCTGACATTTTAAATAGTAATAATATTTTATTACAAACTTTTGTACTGTATTTCTGACCAAATGCAGCCTTGATAAGCATAATAAACTTCCTTCAAAAACATAAAAAAAACTTTTGAATAGTAGTGTTTCATCCAATTTAATTATTAATTTACAGTTTTTGTTAGAATGTGGAAGTGACACAAACGAAACAAAAATTCACGTTTATCTATCAAGCAGGTATGTTGTTTATTTCTTCATTTTGTTATGCTCATATACTCAGTTATAAAGTTAAGCGTATGTCTTGTGTGTCTGCAGCTCCAGGACAGGTTGGCGCTGAAGGAGAAAGAGTTGCAAGCCAAGCTTCTGGACTCTGAGCTACAGGAGGCTGAGCAGGAGGCGCGTGCCAGTGAGAGAGCTGCAGGTAGGACACCTGGGTAAAGAAATACATATAAATGGTTGGAAAGAATCAAGATTAAGTAGACTCCTTTAATATGGCAGCATTTACTTTTTTGTGTGTGTTTAATGTGAGGTGTGACATTGCATAGGTCTCTAAATGCAAATGTCTGATCTTCCAACACAGCTGAAAAAGAAACACCTTGAATTAATTAGTTAGTACATGTCAGCAGAACCCGAGAAAAGCACACTTCGACATTTGTAAACATAAACCAGTATGTCTAACATAAAGCGCCCTCATCAGAAATGATCATTCCTCTCTGTAACTGATTATTTTGTCAATGAAATCTACACGCTTCTCACCTTTGCTGAACAAATATTTAAATTTAGCCAATATTCACTTTTCATTTGATCTTAACTAGTGCAAAAAGCACCACTTCAGAGTTTGTTAATTAAATGGAAATATGTGACACGTGACTTATATGATTCCCAATTAGGCTGTCAAATTGTTCATTTAATAAAGCGATGATAATGCATTTATTCACCGCTTTCATTTCAATATGATTTGTATGGTTCGGGCTGGAGATGTTTAATCAGCAAATTCCAGCAATATTGATTTGCTTTGTGAACTTTGTAGTGGCTTAGTGTGGGAATGAGTGTTTATCGTAACATGCAGGAAAGTATTGATGCGAGTGATTGATAAGTGTGCTGCTTTCGGTGGAATTAGAGACGGTGCCAAAGACCATTTGGTAATGCCAAAAATCCTGTGGATTTTACCAACCTGTCTGCTTGATTTTTGAGTTTGGTGCAGGTCAGGTCGGGAGCATGAATCAAAATCAGTGCATCTTTGATCAAAACTCTCTTAGCAAGCATTTCTTCATACAATACCTTCTTTGTTTGTTTGTCTGTTATTTTGTTCATTCATGTGTCCTTTGTCCATTATAATTAATTAATTCCTTTATTTCTTGGTGTGGTCTTGGACTGTAATAATGCTTTTCATTCCTTCATTCTTGTTTGATTGTTTGTCCATTTGTTCATTTGTTCACTCAGTCAGTCATTTTTATTTGCTAGCAGCCTTTGTGTGTTATAAGGTTTTAGAAAATGGTTCAAAGGTAATTTAGCTTGTTGGTTCATCCGTTTATTTATTTATTGGTTCATTTATTTGCATTCATTAATAAATTCAGTTGTTTGTATGTATGTTTGTTCAGTCATTAATATTTCCTAGTGGCCTTTTGTGTGTAATTGACTTCCATTATTCAGTTTTTCATTTTATATATATTCTTTGTTCAATTGTTAATTAATTAATTTGTTTCTTTTTGTTTGTTTGTTTGGTCAGTCAGAAATTTGTGTGTTTATGTTCATAATTATGCTTTGGAAATTGGCTCATGGTTCATTTTTTGCTTGTTTTTACTTGTTAGTTTGTTCATTTATTTATTTGTTCATTTATTCTTTTGTGTTCGTTTGTTCATTCGTTCAGTTATATACGTTTGCTAGCAGTCAATGTTGCTTTGCCATAGGCCTTTTCATTCCTTCAATCATTCATTTAGTCATTATTTGGTTGTGTGTTTGTTGATTTATTCATTCATTCATGTAATGATATTTATTTGATAGCAGCTTTTTTCTCCAGTATTGCTTGGAGATTCTTGGAGAGTCGTCAGTATGCCCTTGGACCCATTCATCATTTGTTTGTTCATTTGCTTGTTTGTTGTTCATTAGTTCATTCATTCACCAGGGGCCTTCGTTTCCAATATTGTTTTGGAAATGCGTACGTCAGCATGCCCGTGGACCTTCTGAGGCCTGTAGGTCAAACACAGTCATGTTTGTCCTCCTATATGAGGATATTCTTCTGATGGTTTCTGACATTCATGAGTCTGGTGTAATTGCTTTCTGTTTCCAGTACAATGTTGATAAACCAGAGTGTTTCCATGCTGAAATTTCATAAATAAAATGTCTCCAAGTCTCCAAGAGCCTGGAACTCTGACTTCAGGGTGTTGCTGCTGTTTTTATTGCTCTGGGTGGTCGTGCACACACACATACACCTACCCAGGGGAGACTGTCTTCTCAAAATAAGGCTCACTTAGAGTTATTAATACTTATGCCATAGTGTTTCAACTGCAATAACCTCTTTCCCGAGGAGCTTAGCCTTGTTATTGTGCAGCTGGAGCACTGGAGTGCAATACCAGAATAATAACCCCACTCTCTCTCTCTCTCTCTCTCTTGCTCGCTCTCTCTCTCTTTCTCTTTCTCTCAGCATTAGTCGAGGAAATTTATAAGGCTCAGAGGGAGAGAGACCAGGCTGTGATGGCCAGACTGCGTCTGGCTAACGAGGAGAGGGATGAGGCTTTACTTCGGGCAAAGAAGCTTCAGGAGTCGACGCTGGAGTATGTGACATTCAAACCTCTTCCAAAAACAGCATCAGTTCAGCCTGTTCAACTACATGCTGCTCTAATCATTTTCTCAAAGGAGCTCCTCAAAAAAATAAAAAAATCTATAATCTGCCAAGTTTTCTATCAAGTTGTGCCATAATACTCTAATACTAATACTTTAATTATACTAATTAGGCTTTGTTTATAAAACAGGAGCCGAATTAATTAGTGTGTAAGTCTTTAGTATAAAGAGTCTTATGTAAATTGTCACGTTGACTTGAAAATTGTTTATGTCAGAATGGTTTTACGAATGATTTACACAGAAACATTATTTTTGTAAATGAGGCCCATTGTTTGTTGAAGGCCTGGGTTAGTGGTCTAGACATGTTGAGCTTTGGTGCTGATTAAGCTGGGGGATGCACTGCATTATTCCCTATATATGGCCTTTTGTACCGCTTTAGTTCCAAACTAAATGTAGAGTACTTAAGTACTTGGAAGATTTTGCGTAAACTATTTCCCAGTACCATTTAAAGGGTTGCATTTCCACCGACTGTGTGTATTAGGATGTGACGTAAGCCGGTCGACAGCGATGTCATTTGTACGCGACGTTCAACAACGATTGAAACGACAACTGGCAGTGCTACATTTGCTACAAGTGCCTGCATTTCAGCGTCCGTCCATCTATCGCTGTTCATCATACCTGCGAAATCAGTTGACACAATGTTTACAGTACGTTTACACTGCGTTTTAAATCATGGTGGTTGAGGGCATTTTCGAACGCGTCTGGCCAATCAGTGTCAACTTACGTCACGGTTAGTACCAGTTGTGCTGGTTAGACCCTGCTCCAGAGTAGAAACTAATTTAATTTGAAAAGTTTCCTGTGGTGCAAAAAGGCCCTTATATCTCCATATATACACTACTGTTCCAAAATTTGGGATCCATTAGAATAATTGAATACATTATTTAGCAGAGATATATTAAATTGACAGTAAAGGCTTTACACAGCCTGTGAGCTTAAGATATGTCTTTGAAAAAACATAAAACCCCCACATTTTTAAATGGATAAGTAAAAACATTGATGGATTTGGCAGACACATTTATCAAAAGCGACTTGCAATGCATTCATGTTATACATTTTATCGGTTCATGCTTTACAGTTTAAAAACTTATTTGAATGGTACTGCAATTTTTTTAATCCAATTCACTGAATCCAAAAGACTTATTGAAAATAAATGGAAACTCAGAATTTTTTAAATCACAATTAAAATATCTGTTGTAGAGCTTTCCTAATGAAACAAGGAGCAATCTTTAAGAAGTTTGATAGCTGTGGAAATTTTGCAATATTTTATATTGCCAAAAAGAAATTTTAAATATTGAAGATGTTAAATATTTGCAATATATTCAATGTTAACCAGCCTACTGATCTTGCAGTCAGTAGAGTTTGATAAATCTCAATGCATTTCTCTTCTCATTTTTTCTCTTTTGTACTTATTAATAGAAGTAGTGAAAAGGGATAATATTTGGTGACATAATATGTCTGATAAACATCTTTAATGTCTTCTTTTAACTCATTGTTGATAAATGATAAACTCAGAAGCTTTATGGTCCAAATGCTTTTGTTTTGTGATAAATGGAAAGCCAGAGGTTTTGTTTCCACAATTCCAAGAGCCATTAAAGTTTCTCAGCGTTTTTTAAAGGCAGTGGATTTAAAGGTTTGAGAAGCATGCAAGGCATGTGGCTTTAGTCATCATTGCGATTGGAAGCCGCTTTATTCTTCCTGCTAGAGGACAAGCTGAATGACCAGACAAGAGTTTGAGGAGAAATCCAATATCGACTGGTTTGGAAATGTATCAGAGGGGTGTGACATTTTTAAGAGTCCCCTCGTACTGGGTTGTCAGTCGGAAGTTCCACACTATATAGGAAATACCTGTATTTACCACCCCACCTGCTGGGTCCTAATTAATATGATCTTCTTTCTTGTATGTTTAACTGCTCATAACTGGTGCTGTTGTTTGATGATGGACCTTTCAAAAAGAATATTGCCCTGTGCCCTCCAGGGGACGGAAGCATTTATATGCTGTTCAGCACTGTTTGTGGTTTTACAAAGCGTCTACATATACGAGTATGTGACAACTAGTATATATATATTTTATTTTTGTTTGTTTACAGATGAGTTTACGCTCTTCTTTATTGCTTTACATCCTTTTCCAGAGGTATTCATATAACCTTAGACCCTGTTTAATATTTCAGTCGGCCTCATGATTTATTGATAGTTACTCAAGTCACTCAAACGAACTGCAATTATCGAGAGGCATACAATGCATTTTCTGGCTGCCCAATGAGCACAAGATCTCATCAGAATCTAATTATAAAATCGCCTACCTCTTATAGCTGTGTTGAAGGGCTTCATTCCGGCCCCTCTCTCAAAAAAATGATAATTGATAGCCAAGTGGAATCCCATTATCTTTGAGGGAACATGGACGCACGTGTTCTAAGCCCTTATTTTCGGAGGTCACTCTTGGATCCATTGTGTGAATGAGTATGTACCTTTATAATGGATGGAGATCCATGTAATGCTTTTGTAAATGAGTGGAGGGGTTGTTGTTTTTTTCTGCCTGGAGGATGATGGAGGAATTCGTTTTGCTCTTAAAAGAGCATCACGCTGGTGGGGTCTGTAAAAGTAGGCAGGGCGAGTTTCTGCAGTTCACCTGCTGTTGTTTCTCACTGATACCTGTGAAACTATGGCAGCACAAATATAATGTGGAGAGCTTATATTTTGTATCTAAATTTCTGTTCTAATGGTTGGGGTCAGTATGTTTTTTTATAAAGAAGTTAATCTAAACAGGTATGCATTAAATTGATGAAAAGGGACAGTAAAGACAATAATGAATCAAAGAATCCTGAAAAAAAAAATGGATCACAGTTTCCACAAAAATCAGCATATTAGAATGATTTCAGAAGGATCATGTTACACTGAAGACTGGAGTAATGAAGCTGAAAATCCAGATTTGCATCACAGGAATAAATTACATTTTAAAATATATTTAAATAGAAAACTGTTCTTTTAAATTGTAATTTTTTACTATATTTTTAAATAAATGCAGACTTGGTGAAAATTAAATAAAAAACATAAAACATATATTGCCAACACTAAATTTTTGAATGGTAGTATGTACATATTTTTTATTATTTAGATTTTTTTATATGTAATTGTAAATGATGTTAGAAATATTAGACTTATTTTAGAAATGAAATCTAAATATGTTTTATTCATTTTACATGGTCATGGTCAAATTATTTTAAGCATACAGCTTTGTTTACTTTCAGTCTTTTTTTCTTCTTCTTGGATTCTTGGACCTCACTGTATAGGTTTCATACATTTATTGCAAAAACCCTCAAGCTTTGACTTGTCATGCATTTGATCTATATTAGCCAAGAGCAAGTATTTTTGACTGTGCATTTGTTATCAAGGTCCATATGAAGAACCTTCAAAATCATAAATATTTCCAACAGTGTGTGACTCGTGTTTCTCCAGGCATTTGGTTCCATAATTACTGTTGTCTTTGTCTTTATAAAGATGCTCATGGCAGGTGTGGCACAAAAGGTTCAGTCCTAATCCATCTCTCCATTTCACCACACATATGAACAATTGATCCCAATAGTCATATAAAGTAGTAAACATTAATAACTTAACAATCCGCTATCAGTTCTGAGCAGAATGGGCATTACAGTTGAATAACAGCACTTTTAATATCTCTGAGTGTGTCTTCTGCTTTCATACCAAAGCCCACAGAATGCAATTACTGGATTTGGGATGTGATCTCATTTTGCAGAGTGACATAAAGGAAACTCAAGGAAGCTCACTACATTTCATTTCTCTATTTCTTTCTCTCACACATTTTTTTTCTCTCTCTCCATCTCTCTCCAGGCTGGAGAATATTAAACCTGAAGAAAGTGATGTGGTAAGCCTTCCTCACTGGAGAATTTCATCTCTGATTGTTCTGTGTACCCTTTTTGTCTGACTGTCATAAATGAAAACACAGCCTCAGGAAAGGCTTGTTTTGTTGCTTATTCTGATGAAAGATTTTGTAATTTTCTGTGCACCTGTTGCATGAACAAATGATAACTTAAATCATGTGACTATTTGATGAGCAGCTTTTGGACTATGCCTCTGTTGACAGTGGTTTGCTAACATAACCTCTCAAGTTGATGTTTCTTTCATCAAAAATACCATATAAGTGGTTATTGGCATCTATATGTTTTTGGTTTTTTTTGTGGGGGGGGTTTCATAAACATTCCCTCTTATCTATTATTCATACAGACAAAACAGTTCATGAAATCCCATAAGCATGAGATTGAACAACAATGAAAATGCATAAGCTAGGGAAAATTTGTAAGGAATATAAAGTATAGAAACATAATAAATTAATAAACAATAAAATACTTAATGATACAAATATTACATTATAAGCATGACTAATTATTATAAAATGATTATGTGAATAAATATTTATTAAAGAATTTAACAAAATATATACAAATTAAATCACAACACACAATTTGCATGTGAGGATCTAAGGATTTTTCAACTCTGACATATTATTAAGAGATATAGAGTGGCCGCTGATATTTACAGTATATGACCTTAATGCAAACAGTCTACAGTACTCTTATAAAGATCTCCTTGATTTACAAGCAATCAGAATTTCATCTTACTGTTTGGGCTTATAAATATCAGCAACTGCACCAAATTGCATATTTTCACATATTTGGGATTTTTTTGAACTCTGAATAAATTTAAAGTGTGACAATGTCAATGTCAAAACAATTAATAGTTCGCCAAAAATTCTAATTTGCTAAAATTGTACTCACCCTCAGGCCATCCAAAATGTAGATGAGTTTATTCCTCCATGGGAAGAGATTTGGAGAAATTTACACATCACTTGCTAACCAGTGAATGTTCTGCAGCGAATGGGTGCCGTCAGAATACAAGTAATCCACACCACTCCAGTCCAACACTTAATGCCTTGTGAAGTGAAAAGCTGCATGTTTGTAAGAATCAAATCCATAATTAAGGTATAATAACCCTTCCTCCAGTGAAAAAGTCCATACCCTGTTGTCCTCTCACATCAAAATCAACTCACATATTTGTTAAGAACTGTTTTGGACTGTTTGTAAACAGTGTATGGTCTGTGCATATTTCTCCCATGATTCGGACAAGACAACTTTTTCACTGTAGAAAGCAATTTTATGGACAGAGAACTCATATTTTAGCCGTAAGCAATGGTTTGAATTGAAAAACATCTCATTCACTGCAGAGCACGCATTGGCGAGCAAATGATGTAATGCTAATTTCCTCCAAATCTGTTCTGAGGAAGAAACTAATTTCTCTTTGTGGGAGAGTCAATTTTCATCTTTGTGTGAACTATTCCTTTAATATGTGTTTAACAGATATTGTGCCTGATATGAGTTGTGATGTCATTTGTGTGTTTTGGTCAGGACCTGGAGGAGTTGTTGAACAGGGTTAACAGCGCGGACTCTGCCCTCACTATCCAGCAGAGCGGGGCGGCCATCATCGAACAGATCCAGAGGGCCAGAGAGCGTCGCTCCCAGATCACCTCAGAGGAGATGAAAGCCGCCATAGAGGAGAGAGACGCTGCTTTAACCAGGGTACAAACCTCTGCTAAGGGTCAATCCTAACACACACCAGCCCTAAACACTCCACTCACAGTAGTTGTGTACCAAGCCAGAAACCTTTACACCATAGAAAAAAAATAAATCAAATACGACTCTCTAAATATTGACTATCTCTCCTTCTGCGTTTTAACTCCTATACACGATGACTTTGATTACTGGTCTATTAAAGCACATACATCTGTGTTTATTCACAGATCCTGCACTGATTTAAGAATCAACACACCAGCTCCCTAATACACATGTAGGGACAAATATTGCTGCATAAGCTCAAATATTTGGTATACCGTTCCTACACACATTATTCAATCAAATGAAAACAAACAAGCAGGTAGCTAAATATTGACATCCAGATATTCAGCTTCATCGTAGAGTTCAAGTGTGGGTCAGTGGATGTGTTTGCTGGGATTTTTCTTTGTTGATAAATGCTGCCTAATTGGTGTTATATAATATGGTTTATTTTATTATTTGAACACAGAATTGTATCTGACAGTCATTCAGGGTAGTGTGTGTTGTAACTTTTATCAGGTGTGATGGTACAGGCTATGGAGACCTTTCTGACTTGGTTTCCAGACTTGTGACACTCAGTATTTTAGATGGCTAATTTACTGTAATCAATATGCAATGAGGTGCTATTAGATAAGAGTGATGCAATATATGTGGTTGGATTTGCAGGAATATTTTTGATTGGAATGATTTCCATCTTCCTGCTTTGGTCCTTAGCCCAGTGACATAAGAAACATAGTTGATCATTTCTGGAACATGATATACTTCAGAGCTGTAAAAACTCAGACTTAACCAGAGGAACTATAGAGTAAACTATAGAGTAACTAGATCACCTAACTGGCTCATTTCTGCCTTCACTGCAGAGATTTTGACTTTATTTTACCATAATTTGTGGCATACAAAAAAAAAAAAAAAAAATACAATGCTGGTCAAAAAGTTTGGCATGATAATATTTAGTGTTTTTTTTAAAGAAGTCTCTGAAGCTCACCGATGCTGCATTTATTTGATTACAAATACATTAAGAACAGTAATAATGTGCAGTATTGCTACAATTTAAAATAATTGTTTTCTGTTTAAAAATATTGTAAGATATTTATTCCTGTGATGCAAAGCTGAATTTTCATCTTCAGTGTCACAATCTAATATTCTGATTTGCTGCTCAAGAAACACTGATGAATAGAAAGTTAAAAAGAGCAGCATTTATCTGGATCAGAAAACTGTCTTTGTCTTTTTTTAATCAATTGAATGCATCCTTGCTGAATGAGTTCTTAATGAATTAATAAAAGTATTAATACAATTTTCTTACTGACCCCAATGTATATATATTTTTTATTGCTTTTAAAAATGTATTTTATTATGACTTTTTTAAAAAACATGATATGCTATTATAGATATGCTGTTATAGGCCATTTAATTTGTCTAAATAATATGTTAAAACATGTAAAAGGGATCAATATTAATTGAGACCTTATGGTTAGTTTTTGCTCTGTTCATAGTGTAAATGTATCACTGAGAGTCTTCCTTGATTGGAGGCAGGCCAGATTCATAAAAGAAATCCTGTTGTGCGCACAAATTCAGCTGGAAAGCCAGTGTCAGCTCAAGCAATGACAACCTGTGTCAACCTCTCTGATATGAACTGAAGGCCAGGTGTCAGTCTTTTAACTCCGCCCCAAAAACCACCAGCTCATCACTGCCAAATGCTGCCCTGATTTTTCATTGGGGCCAAAAACCTGAATCTGTGGGGCAATTTCAGAAGTAAGTTGCAAACCCCATGCCAAATCCCTCAGAGACGGGAATGGGTCCTCTCTCTATCCTCAAGGATTTCTCCCTCCCCTGCCGTTCTTCCCATCTCCCTCCTCATCTCGGAGGGATTAGAGCCCGGCTGCAGGCAGAGGGCCGCCACATCCCTTTGGCCTACTGGAATATGAAAAGCTGGATAAGTGCTCGAGGAAATAAATCTTATTCTCACTTCCATCCTCTCCTCACAGTTAACACGGCGAATAAGATCTGCTTCGTTATGTCCCTGCGCCGGGAGCTTATTGAATTTCTCTTGATCTTGATAGAGTGCTGATGTTAAAGTGGGAGAGGAAATGAAGTCGCATCGCGTGGTGAATTAAGGTTGTCTTGAGATATTCTGCTGATTTTTTTTTTTTTTACGCTCGTTGAACGTCACATGGTTCAGACCTCTTACTCATGCTATTGTGTTGTTGTGTGGTTTTAAAATGGATTTAAAAGTTAAAATAGATTAATATGTCTGTTCCTACACCCCATTTCGCCCCAACTGCAGCTATTTTCAGTGCGCTAACGGTCTTTTGCGTCACCGCAGAGGTGCATTCTGATTAAAATACGTTTCCCTCTAAAAGACATCTGCTGCCTGAGAACCATAACTCAGGCTGACACTAAAGAGGAGCTGTGTGTTTTGTCTGGACGGCGGTGGTGTTATTTTAGTCTGCAGAGGAAAGAGACAGGAGTTGGGGTCGGTGGCTGAGAGGCTTGTTTGCACGGGTGCTACTCTTTGAGACGGCTGAATGTTGAAACATTGGGACTTGTCAAGGCTGTGAGGATGGTTTACATTCCTGGTAAGTGTCCGTCGATACTGGAATGTGCACATGGAGAGGAGCACATATGGACTGGTAGAAAACAAGCCTGCTTACAATAATACCCACCAAAGAGCTAGTCACGTCAGTGTGTGTTTAAAGCGCCTGTTTAACTGTCTGACAGACCGCCAGAGAGTCTCGTTCTGGATGGAAAAATGAGGATAGGCTTTGTGTTAATATGTATAAGCATAACTATTGATTAAAAGTACTACTTGGTTATGTTTAAATATTGTGAAATGATTTTCAGCATTTTGTATTTATAATAGTTTTAGTATTCGTTGTATTTGAGCCACTGACACTGACAGAATATGCCCTATGGCATTTTTGGAAAAAAGCATTATTTAATAATTTCACATTTACATGCTTATATTTCGCTTTGACATTATATTTATTTAGCTACATTTAGTTGAGCCATTGTTTACACAGTTCACTCCAAACACCTGTAGTTTAATTTGTTGGAATTTAGTCATTCTAAATATTTTATATGATTATAAATATGACTTTTATTTATTTATTTATTTATTTATTTTAGTTGGGTTGATTTTTACTAATTTAATTCTTTTTTTTTTAATGATTAATTTTTTTATTTATTTATTTTTTTGCTTTGGCATGTTATTAATTGTACCAATATAACATTACTATTTGTACTATTTGTGGGAAAATTTGATAAGTTTACAATTCCTTACCTGGGTTTTAAAAAATATATTTAAAATATTAAAATATTAAATTTTTTAATGATTATTAAATTTTTTGTACATTTGCTTATTAATTTTACAGGTAGATGCAAATAAATAAACAATAGTAATTTAAAGTTAAAAAAATAACTTTTATGGCATCTCTGAACACAAGCAGTTGTCTGCCTTTTTTTTTTTTTTAAATATGAATAGTTACCGAAGTGGTTTAAACTACTTGTCTTTCCCCTCTGTGGACGTTCCACAGCACTCTATTGAATTTTGTGCATATTTTAAGACTGTGATTTTATTTTTGAACTATACCACAAATGAGTCTGCCCCTCCAGGGATCACAGACACAAACGGAGAGTAATATCGGTATATATCATAATAAGTCTGTGCTGAAGTTCTTACAGTAAATATAGTAATAACTGAGAATGTAGGTTTATACCCTGCAGAGATTTCACCTCTAATAGAACTGACTTACATACACGTGATTTTTCCATGTGGCAGTGCAACTGGTCTTAACAGGGTTCCTGAGCCAACTTTAATGCAAATATTTAAACACTTTCAAAAAAAGTTATTATCATATTTGTCCACCAGTTTAAACTATTCTGTCAATATAATATCCCCCACTTCTTTCAAAAAAGCAAAAAAACTATTATATTCCATAAGCTTGTGAGACTGTAATATCCAACCAGTTATTTGAAAATGTTAAAATAATAAACTATAATACATAATGGACATTTATGAGAAACATCTGTCCCACTGTACAGAAACAGTGCATTGAGTTTGACCTAATAGGACCATTTAACATCATTTTGTTAAGTTTAGTTGATGCAAAAGCAACCAAGTGTAAAAGCAAGTGTCTTTTAGCTGGTCTAATCACCTGGGAAAATTCTGATTTAATGCATTCAAGTGATGCTGTTTCTCTCTGTCTTCCCCAGTGCAAGCGTCTGGAGCAAGAGCTGAGCCGTGTGAAGGATCCATGCAATAATTCGGCAAACAGCACCCACCACCTGGCCACCCAAGACAATCGGGAACAAGCGAGCAAGGTAAAACACACACAAACACGTGGGAAGAACCCTCTGGAAATTAATGTCATGAACCCTCGAGTTAGCCTGTGCTAGCTTTCAGCGAATACACGAAACACGCGAGTGTGTTTGCCAACAACATGATTCTCAAATCCGACCTTCACCGTATACGTGCAGTCCTGCATATGATGCCCCAGCCCCTTTATCAGCTCGTCATTACGCTCTCCACTGTATCAGTCATTAACTTCTATTTGCTCTCTCCTGCTCTTGTTTTCCAGCGATTTGCAGTGATAGACTGGCGGCCCTGGGTGTCTGTTTGACAGGGTTTTAGGATGACACAGGCTGGTCAGTGTGCTGCGATGCCTCGCCGCGGGTCTGTCAGGGAGCGCAGGGCAAACATGAGCCTATTTGATTTGCTGTATTTATCTGATGCAGCCAGAGCCCTTGAGTTTAATGCAGTGCTGTAAAAGGGCTGTCATTAGATAGAGCTGAGTAAACATGCACTGAGACAGACTGGGGCGAGCAAGGGTGCTGAGACAGGGCCATGCCTCGGACCTTAACACAATTACTAACCTGCATCTTAAGTGAATATACTAATGCACGAAGTTCATTGATGTCATCATCCACTTAACCACTTAAGATGTCAGAATGGAGGTTGAGCTTCTCTTATAGTTAGCATGACAGTTTTTATTGGATTTAATTTGATTACTTGGTATCAGCTTGTGTATTTTTCCTTTGGATATACAGTTTTATTCATTGCATATGTACATATGAGTGCAATGGCAGTGAAATTATTATTCTTTAATTGTATATTATTAATAGTGATAATAAAAAGTTAATTTAATAAATAATCAATAATAAATATTATTTATTTTACATGATAATAAGAACAATGAGAAAGTTTATAATATATCTAGATAATTTATAAATGATAATAAATAATGTATTTTATTATTATTTACTTAAATGATTATTTTTATTATTATTTAATAAATCAAAATAAATTATTTATTTATTTATTCATGTTATGTTATTTATTTTATTCTAAATAATGTAATAAATTATCAATAATACAAATTTATTTTGCTTAATTTGTTTATTATTACTTATTTTAGTTTATTATTATTATTATTATTATTATTATTATTATTATTATTATTATTGAAATGTTAATTTATTAAATAAATGTTAATTCTCCTTGTTGTCATCATATCTATTTATTAAGCCCTAATTAAAAAATAAATAAAAAGTGGTATAAGGAAAATGTATTTATTTATTTATAAATGTATTTATTTATGCATATTTCTAGGCCTGTCATCACTTGTTTTGATGGTGTAGCCATATGATGAACATTTGCTGTCGGATTCACAGTTTATGAAACCAACCAATGGTGAGGGACAAAACTGATCATAACAATATTCCAGTTTTGTGATATCACAGATGTTGTGAATAACAAATAGATGCTGGTTTGTTTGTATTTAGTTGTGATGATTTGGACTGTGGTCTGAACATGCTGGGATGCAACTGTGCCACATGGCAACCATTATATAGATATGTAGATATAAAATAATTATTTATAATCTGAAGATTTCAAAAAAATTCTATTTCACATTTAAGACGGTTCGACTGATGGCTTATTAAGAACTATATTAAATTTTGTTATTAAAGTAGCAATTGGTTTTTCTATAAATCCCCTTAATTATAGATTGACTCCGGGGATTACAGAGTGGGGTTTTTAATTTAAAACGAAATGGGAACAGCTGTCGTAAAATTAGTCAACTAGTGCCAGGAACATATCCACAAAACCATTTGAAAATGAACAGGACTTCCACTTATCGATTGACATTATACTTTAAAGAAAGCCGGAGAAAATCTGCAGAGTGAAAAAAAATAGTCGAGTTTAAGATGATGAGCAAAGACTTCTCCTCCTCAGATCTTTTTATTTAGCTTTTAGCTCACACTAACTTTCAGGGATTTCATGTGGATGATTCATTTCTAGGTTTTTAATCGCCACAGTCTTTATAGGGATAGAGAACGTTAAACAGTGCTTTTTTTATATGGAAATAAAAATAGTCCACTTGTTGTTGTTTTTTTTTTTTGTTTTTTTTTCAATTAAGATGGAAATTATGGGTTTATTTAGTGTTTGTTGTCATTTCATCATAATTATTCACTGGAACAGCAAAGCACCTGCAAAATGTTTTTGACAGTTGATAGCACCCAGGGCTATTCCTTGTCTTATCTCTTCAGTTTGTCTCATTTTCACCTCGACCCATGTAAAAGAGCCTGTTTAACAACCATCTCAGAGCCATCGCACTAAAATTATTTTACATCTTTACTGTAGGGCAAGTTTTGCTATCTTTGTGGCCACCAGTTGCCCAGTTGGGCTAAATGATGTCTAATTCAAATCTAAAATGTCTAGGACGTGTATAGAAGCGTGTGCTTGTGTTTTAAAGTGCAATAATTATCATAATTACCCCTTGCCTGTTCATTTTTAGCTATTTAGCTAATTTGACTACAATTTCAGCACTATTTAGCACATTTTCCAATGTTTAAATCTTTTCTACAGGATTGTTTAGAATTTTCCCCTCAGATTGCAAAATAAATGCAAAATAATCTGCCAATTTCATTTGAGATCTTAAATTTAAAACATTATTTTTAAAGGAATTCCTGACTGTAATTTAAAGTGTGTGTGTGTGTGTATGTTAGCAAGAAAGCAGCTTTGTTGTGACCAATTGTAGGTAATTTCATGATAATATAAGAGAAAACTTTTTGGGAATGTCTTGTCAAAAAACAAGATTCATTAAGGGACAAAAATGGTCAAACAATTGTTAATTGTTACATTCTGTGATGATTCGAAACATGAATCTGTAATCTGTCATATGCTGGTTTGTCGGCAGGTTTTAGTTTGAAGCATGCAAGTCTCTCTAAATGCTGAGTGGGGGATGTGGACGGCTCGTTGTGGAGAGCTTTGCCCTCGCTCTGAACCACCTGTGTTTGCACTGCAGCTTTTCCCTCTGCATTAACAGGAGTGAAGTGATCTCACACGCCTGCTCCTGCCCCCATCACTCTCTAGGCCTTCATCGCTCTGGCCAGACCTCACCTTTAACTCTGATTTCATCTGCTCTGACCCTCATGGATCATTAAATGTGGATAATATTATCTTGATGGGGTTTTGATTGTTGCGTCTTTGCTGTCGGTTTTCCCCCAAAATGCCACTTCTGTTTAAATTGAAATTACTGAAATTATTCTGTGGAACACAGAAGTAGAAGCCAAAGCTCTCAAATCTAATTTGCACTTGTGTGCATTCAAACCTGCCACATTTAATACCAGTGAATTAATACCATCTTGTCACGTTTTAATTTTTGGAACTGAATGGACTAAATTGAAACATAGCAAACTAGTTATAAGGACTACTTTTATGATCATTTTATTGATTTATTTGATAGTCCCTGTTCACTATATGGTTTTGTCCTATAGAAAAGAACGAAATGGTGCCGTTTGCTTATAGCAACTCTTCCAAATTAAAATGAATCACTGAATCTAGTAATACGTATATTTAACTATTCAGAATGTGTTTTGGTCAGTCTCAGCCAGGTGACTTTATTGCATTTTTTCTAAGTTGAAATTTTTCTCAGTCCTGTTGCCTGTATTCTTTTAAAAAGCAAGTTTAAAAGCATGTCAAGTAATTCCTTTGACTTCCTCTTAAGAAATTGTTTATTTTAAAGAAATGGTTACATGTTTAAATAGTTGATATTTATGACAAAAAATTATTATATTTGCATTAAAGTTGTATTTTCCTAGAAAATACAACGCCTGGTCTTTTAAAGTAGACCAAACCTCAAGCGTGTCGATTTATTTATTTATTTATTTTCTTGCATGTCTGATTATTATTTTATTTAATTTCTCATAATAAAATTGATAAATAATGGAGTAAACATAATAAAAGGAATTATTTTGCATATTTTTTGTGTTCCACAGAAGAAAGAAATTCATAGTGTTGGAATGACATGGGGGTGAATCAGTTATGATGCTCATGGATTTGAATTTGACCTGCATCATATCCTGGTTTCATTCCCTCTAAAATAAATGATAGTGGGTCCTTATAAAGATTGCATTGAAACACCTTTTTTAGAGCGTGCATTTCTTTGCAGATGTTTCAGTTGTTTAGTAGAAGGTGTGAGTCCTCCTGGTGTTTTAAAGCCAGGGGCATCAGCTGTTACGAGAGAGATTTATGAGTGTGTTCTGTGGAGGAGGGCTCTCGTGTGTTTGAGCTCTTTGTTGTCAGACGAGGATGCGAGACTTTTGTCTCTGTCCTGTCAAACTGAATACGTTTGAGCAGACATCATCAGGTGACACAGGCTCGGAAATAGAGAAGGGTGCGTGTGTTTCACAGGATTAGACCTTGTGATAAAATCTGTGAAAAGCATTTAAACTTTCGCAACATTTGGAATAAGTATTACTTTGCTTAATAGTTTAGGAGATACTTACAGACATTTTTTCAATGTTTGAAAAGTGCAGGTTAAAACCTGACGACAAAAAAAAAGTTAAAAAGACGTACACTTTAGCATACTTTTAAAAAGAGTACTTATTACATAAAAATAATGTACTTTTAAAAGAAGACTTAAGTGCAACCTCAGTGTAATGTTTTAGGACACTTAATTGTATGTTAATGGCAATCAAATTTGTATGTATTATAATGTAAATTATATTAAATGGAATTAGCTTAATTTTTGGACCCACTTAAGTAGGAATTAAGTAAATCTTTATATGTAATTTCATAATTCTAATTTCTTGAAAATATTGTTAAAGTGTACTGCTGAATGTGCTGACAAGTATTTATGGTAAACTAAAATATACTTTCATTTCTGTTGTCATTTCTACTAGAACTTGTGTAATATGTCATGCATTTAAGTATATTTGTAATTTCACATTTTAAGGATGAAGCAGCAATTTGGTTTATTTTCAAGTACACTCAAGTGGATTAATATATTATCTAAAGTGCAGTTATTTTATATTATTTGAGTACATTGCAAAAGTGAACATTCATACAATTAAGTCAGTTTCATTTTTTACACTGTATAAAAAATTATTTTTGTAGTAAAAGATTATTGGAGTGTGTTTCAGGAAACACTGAAATTCTCATGTTTAAGTCAATGTGTTACTTGCCATTTCTTTGCAATTAGTGAAAACTATTTCAGAGCCTATTTCTTTCAGTGTGCCTCTAAGACTACTAAATATAAAATTAACCATTTTATGGTTTACTTGTTTTGCATAGTGGTTTAGTTCACACTGTTGTTTGTCAAGGCAGGCCTGCTGAATACTGAGTATTTGTTATGGAAATGTGGGTGGTCATATGTTATTAATATGTTATTAATAACCATGATGATTTAACACGTGTTTGCAGCTTAGTTTTTATTAATGGTCTGAATGATGTGCTTGCAACTCTTTATTTATTTTCAGCAAGAAAAATCATTTTTTTCATGATATGTACCATCTAACATTTTGCACAACCGCTTCTAAGTGGCAGCGTTCGGTGACCTCTGACTTGATTCGGGCCGTGCAGCATTAAATGAGCTCCAGACAGAGCGGACTGTGACACCGCTGATAACCACATAATCACATCACATCCTCCTCTCCCCACTGGGTCAGAAAGGCCACGACCAGCCCACCTCTGCCCCACCAAACGCTCGCTCGTAAAGGTCAAGGCTGCGACCCTCCTTTGCAGGGCTTAATCTCTACAGGTTAGCACGTTACTATGGGAACCTAATTTGGATAATATTGTAATGAATGCTGATAAAATACATAAGATTAAAAGAATTGTGCTTTGAAGTCGAGCTCCCCTCGCTGTTGGAGAAAAGTACATATTGACTTTAGAGGTTTGAGGCTTTTTGATGTTCTCTTTGACTTGCAAGACCTGCACTCCAGTAATTAGAATGATTGGGCCTGCACCAGCGGAAGCTGCATGTGCTTGTGGGTAAAAGTGTTTCAGGGATTTAAATGCACCGGGCGTTTGAGTCATAGGCCTGTTTCCGTTACAGTCATTCACTGTGGTACGAAAGCACAAAGACTTATCTATAGCATGCAAAGATTGCGTTTGCATTTGTGTCTTTAGCCTGCAGTTGAAGGTTTTTAATCACAGGCTGCATCGGAGGTGTATAATGGTTCTGTCAAAGTTATGAACTATTATTCTTCCAGAAACCGTAATAGAACATTGATTTAAAGTTGAACATTGATTTGATTTTGAATAACACTGTCAAAACGTTAGCACAAAAACTCTATTTATGCAGTGTTAATGGAATGTTTTTTTCTTAAACATTTTAATTATTAGTGCGTCTAATATTTTTTAACTGTTGCTACCTACTATTTTCAGATGGTTCAGAATACATTCAGAGGCAATATTCCTACAGTATAATGTTTGCAGAATTATAAAATGGAAGGTTCTCTTAATGTTTTCTCTAACTACACATTAAGTAAAAAAAAAAAAATGTTTTAAAACATAAAAAAAAGCCTGGTCATTTTAAATGTTCAGCAAATATTCAGAAATAACGTTTTCATGACTTATTGAGAGCGTTAGAAAACGTACTCTGAACACATTTAAAAACATGCTTTATTCATGTAATGTTTTTCTGAAGCATTTTAATTGTTCGTTATTTTAGTTTGTCTAACATTTTTTAAACATTTAAAAAACTGGATGTTTAAAATTTTTAGAGAACATTTAAAATAATGTTTTTGTAACTTAATAGGAACGTTATCAAAACATTCTTAGAACACATTTAGTTAAAAACTACTTCTGCTTTATTCTTGGAAAAAAAATTCTGGAACATTTTAAGTGATTGTTATTTAATTTATCTAACGTTTTTTAAATGTTGCTGCTTGTAGTTTCAGAAGTGACATTCACATAATGTCTGCACAGATATGCAGTCGAACATTCCCTTTATGTTTTTTTCTTACATTCACCTAACCAAGAAAAATACACTTCAAAAACATGAGATTTTAAATGCTCACAGAACATTCAGAAATAATGTTTTCATAACTTAATGGGATCATTAGCAAAACGTTATTAAAATACTTTTATTTGTTAGCTGGGCATGTTGCATGTCTGCAAGTAAAATTTTTGTGAAGCATTGCTTATTTTGGCTATTGTGCTCCACTTGATTTTAGTGAAAAAGAAACTCCCATTCAGGGTATCTTAATAAGATACTGCTCAATATCAAACAGGTGTCATACTGAATGTGTTTTGCAGACAATGCATCCTTTAGGATGAAAGCTTTCAAGGTTTATCACAGTTTATGATACACCCTGAAGATAAGGCACGGACACCATTCACATATTTCTGACGAAAACTGTTGAAATTCCAAGCCTGTCAATGACACACCTCAATTCTACAAACCCTACGGTATAGAAAAAGTTACCAAAGAGTAATTTATCTCCTGCTCTTATGATAAATCCAAGTTTTGCATTCATTCGAAGGAATAGTTCAACAAAGCAATACTCATTGTCATTATTTACCATCATGTCATTCCAAACCTGTATGGCTTTCTTTATTATGAGGAACGCAAAAGGACACACTTTGATGTGAATCTGAGCTGCTGTTTTCGACATGACAGACTTATACTGTGATTTTTACTGTAATGTTCCATTAACGTGTTTAAAAGCACAAAAATTACATTTAAAAGCCAATTGACACCAAAGATGATAATTATATTGATAACTATGACTATAAAGTTCTAATAATCATTCTAATTCTAAAACACTGCACAATGCAAGGTGTCTTTCAAAATATGGGGTAAAACACCCGGGGAAAAAATCATAACGGAAAATTCTTTCATATTAAAAGTACTTTGGGACATATTTTTTAAAGACTTTTCATATTCTAGTTCACATGTCTCATGCTTTCTAATTAATAGGATTTTCTTTATATGAAGAACAGACAGTATTTGCCTAAAATCTTTCTTTTCCACTCTCAAATTTCATTTGCAATTCTACTCAAAGATATCATATGACTTCTGAAGATTTTGAATATAGCACTCACAAACTTTAAGTGCTTATTTGTCTTTTTTGAAGCTTGAAAATGCGTCTTTTAGTGTTCCTCTGGACACACATGTGTGGAATAACATGGAGGTCAGTAAATGACAAAATTTTTGGGGAAACTGTGTCTTTAACAAAAAACGGACATGTCTCTTTTAACCCCCCCTCTTCTCTATTTGTCTTCTCAGCTTTCCCTGTCTTTGTCCTCTCTCTGTCTCTCACGGGGGGGGGGGGAAATTGCAGGCCTTTTTACAGTAGCACATGTTGTCATGTTTGTTTAGACAGTCTGCATTGTGTCTGTCTCCTCGCCCAGCTGTTGATAGGATGAGTCCATCAATACATCTGTTTCAACGGCTGGTCATTAGCAGGGGCTTTATTGTGCCGCAGGTTTAGGCACTGAGAGGTAGGGGACCGTGTTTACCCGGCCTTCCCCACACCCACCGACCCAGGGATCCCTCTGTCTCACGACACACCGCTGCTGAGCAGGTGACAGTAGAGTAAACTGGATCCACCTCAGACTGAGTTTCTCCTTGTGTGCACACGAACCAATGAATGAAGTTCAGCTGGAGTTCAGATGGTTATCTGTCTGACATTGGCGATAAAGAAAAGTTAAGTTCTGCCTGATCTGAAGTAGAGAAAACAATGAAATGAGCCAATAAATATGAAATGATGTTATTTAATGTTTGATTGCTCTTCGTGACAGTAAGAGAAACAGGCGCTTCAGAGGCATTATGTGTGAAATTGAGCTTTTCACAATCACATACTGATGAAAGCACAGTGCATGCAAAATTGTGAATTTATTTGGTTCGATTTTTTGCTGTTAGAATTGATTTGCATCATATTATTTAGTGTTTGTATTTTATTTCAGTTTTTTTATTTTTACACCCACATTGGTGAAAAATCATGTCTGTTTGTCTATTTATTTTGACTAGTTCCCCATTGTGTCAGCTCCACATTCTACTATTTAGGTCCAATTTACACCTGCTCGCTTCATGCATTTTCTCTGATTGGATAGCTATCTGATCTGGAAAAGACCAGGTTTAAGTGCTCTCCAAAATGCTTTCAAGATGGATTTAAATCCGTTGTCTGAGAAAATGTCTGAGAGCACTTGTTATAGGCTATATGACATGTTATAGCCAGATTTGATGAGTAGTTGAGTATCTCTTGATAATAGCATGTATTAATTTGACCACTTTTTTTCTTCTTTCCTTTAGTTCTTTAGTTAGGAAACAATAAAATAGATTATTATTTATTATGTATTGATTTCATCAGTTTTTATTTATGTATTATTTCTTTGCATTTGTTCTTTTTCTTTTGCTATTGGTAAACTCATATTGACCGTGTGCTAATTCTCCTCATGGAATTATTTGTAAGTTTAGTTAAGAGACAATAAAGTAAATTACCAATATTATGTATTCATTTAAACTGTTCTCTTCATGTACTACAACTCTTTGTGTTTCCTAAAGTTTAGTTCTGTCCATACATGAACAGTGTATTGTAACAGAGCTTGATATGAGCTGATATGCATTTCTCCAATCTCTACAGCTTGAAGAGGAGCTTCAGGAAGCTGAGAGAGAACGAGAGAAAGCCCTGCTGCACAGTCACACTCTGAAAGAGGAGCTGCAAACCTCACGCAGGCGAACCACCTCACCTTACACTTCACAGTAACACCTTAAACCACTCACTCAATACATTTTACAGTTTGTTTGAGTTGTGGCAGAGAATGAACCTGCTGTGACATGCCTTAATGAACTTGCAAATAAACAAAGGAGCTGGGCAAGTTGTTCTGGAGAATTGTAATAATTCAGGTGATGGATAATGTGTTGGTGTTATATGCAGGAATTAGGAGAAAGGTTCTTTGGGAAACCCAAAATGGTCCTTTTATAAACCTTTTTTCTAAACCTTGAGTGTATGTATGTTATTAAACAGTATAAACTTTTTTTTCTTGTTTAGCTCCTTTGTGGGCATGTGTTTGACAGCCAGAAGCAGTAGAATAGTTGTTAATGAGGTGGTTATCACAAAACTTTTATAATTAAAAAAGACACTCATTACATGTGACTCATTTCATTACTGTTTCTGATTGAAGCAGAAAGCAGAAAGCTCAAAGAGTCATCATCGCCCAGCTTTATAACAGATTATGAACACTGAAATTGGCTTCTATATGTTTTGTTTGCTTTGCCCAGAGAAAACTAAATCATTGACTTAAGTGCATTGAGACATCAGATTACTGCAAACTCATGATCTCAAAAGGACTGGAGCGTATGTGAAGTTGTGTTCTGGAGCCACGTCTCCTGCAGACGCTGTCTGTCCATGCAGGGATTCTCAGCACAAAAAAGCCTCCAGAGGCACCAACTGCAAACGTTTCAGCACCTAACATCTGATTGTTTTGGCCTGCGAGTTGAACTCTGCTTATTTAAGGTTTTATTCAAAATGATAGTCAGGGTCTTAAATAACCAAACCAAAGCGTTCCCAGTGGCCGTGATGGACTACCGCAGACCGTCCCTCCCCGGTTCCTGTCTTCCAGCTAGAGGCCTTGTTTGCTTTACTTGGGGTTTATCTGTCAGTGAGGGCTGCTTTGATAGATGATATGGAGTGAATATATTTGGCTCATAAACTGGTCGTGCTGGTTAAGTGAGCTTCATCCGGCTTCACAGAGACGTACATCCGTGTGTATCAAGGACTTTCCATTTGCATTCATCACATCTTATTAGATCTCTTCCGCATCTCGTTGTGCATGATTGCGTGTTTGTGTTTCATTAATCCAACCTTTCATTGTCACATGATCCTTAAAAAATATAAATAAAAATGCTGATTTGCTGCTCTAGAAACATTTCTGATTATTATAAAAATTGAAAACAATTGTGCTGCTTAATATTTCTGTGGAAACCTTGATTAGTTTTTTAATAAGGATTCTTTAATAAATAGAAAGAACAGCGATTGTTTCAAATATAAGAAATAATTCTTTGAAATATAATTTATTGTAATTCGATTTAATTTATTTATATTTATAATTTATTTATTTATTTAACGTAATAAGGATTTTTACTGCTACTTATAAATATAATGCATCCTTGCTGAATAAAATAACATTTTTTGTGAACAAATCTTGTTTATTAAGTATTGTTCACTGATAGTTTATGGAATCTAACCCAGTAAATTAATAAATTAATAAAATGAACCATATTTTAACGTGCCACCAGACTTCTTTTAGGGTCCATTAAGACTTATTCAAGAAAATAACACACTTATCTGAAAAAATTCTTTATGTTCTAAACAACTTTTTAATCTTCAAAAAACCATGTAAACCTCTTTGGGTGTTAACCAACTCAATTAATCTGAGAAGAGAGTTCTCTCTCTTGTAGTCTTTTCTGTCTGCCCCAGCAGGAGGAGGAGGAGGAACACATTGTATTTCCTCAGACAATCTGCATTGTGTGATCGTCCGGGTGTCCAGCGCTGGTCCCCAGCCCCTGCCAATGTGACTGCAGCGCTGAACCTTTAAAAGGAGAATCCTCCAGGCCCAACAAAGGCCAGAGTATGGCTGCATGTGTTTGCTCTCAGGATTGCCCGACCACCTCCATTGTGTCTTTTAGGATAACAGACAGTCTGTGTCACATGAAAGGGCAGCGAACAGATGAGAGAGAGAATGAGGTGGTAGAAAAAAATGTCTGCGGCATGAACCTCTGATAGAACTGGCTCCGAATAGTGGAGTGTACACACGTTCCCTGCTGATAAAGAGAAACACTTAGGCAATTTTGTTCACTTGGGGTGGGTTGTTTTAATGGGTTATCATTGGCCGGCCGGTGAAGGAGAGGTTAGACTGTGAGTTTAAGGTGCTTTGTTTGAGCGTCAGCCAGGATGGAGGCAGCGCTGGATAGACGTGTATTAACACCACCGGTCCCAACTCCCCAGTGATCGCTCATTATCACACATGCTAACAGCTCGACCTGTCAACACTTGCAGCTCGATAGTCATTAGCAGATACAACGTACATATACATGAGCTCTCTTTCCAATACTCTTGCACTCCACCACAAGCCAAAGAGCCCAGTTTTTAATCTGACCCACTGGTCTGAATGGTCCTTAACTGAGCTGTAAGCATAAGAAAACCTGCCCTGACATGTTCATCAAATAAATCATCAACAAATTTCATAATATCACTAATATTTGAAGTTTGAAAAAAATCTATAAACCTCAAACATCTATGGATTAGCATTAATATTAGCATGAAATTTTATTGTTAATATGATAACGCTAATATGTATTACATCATATAATAAAATTAGCATATAAATGATTTATATAGTTTATTATAATATTTTATCATATATATGATTTTCTATTTTTTTTTTATTTATTGCATATTATAATGTATATATCTATATATAAACTAAAATAAAACACACACACAAACACACGTTTGTTTTTGTGAAAAGTGGGGAAATCCCATAGGCGTAATGGTTTTTATACTGTACAAACTGTATATTCTATGTCCCTTTTATATATATATATTTGTTTTTTTGTTTTTTGGCAACACTGAGATTTCATCAGATTTTTTCTAGATTGTTTAATGATTTATTTTAAATATAAATCTTTTATAACATTATAAATGTCTTTACTGTAATTTTTGATGTGATATAAACATGCATATATAAACCTATTTGAACCACACTATTTTGCACAGTCCCTCTCTCATTTTGGTGTTTGATATTTGTGTTTATTATTAACTTTGTATATGAGGTAACACAGTAGTAAGTTGTCTGATCTCTGTAAAGATTTCTAATCATTCATCTCTCGGCGAACTGATCATCAGTGGCATTTATTGCCATTTTCTTGTGTTTTCCCCCTTTCGTTCAAACCCCCGCCGATTGAGCTGAAATTACTTATTCTCAGAAATCCTTGGATGTTGATAACACCAGTCGTTATGCCACATTGCTAGATGGAAACTTTGAATTTATGTGATATTTATATCGCCTGTGGCATTAACAGACTTTATCCCCAAAACAGAGCAAACTGCAGCCGCTGCATTAGTCGTCTTCGCCGTTCTGTGCAGCAAAATACATTTTGTAGATTGCATGGAACCCCTCCCAGCAAGCAGTGGCTGCTTTATCCAAATGCACAGCAGTGTTCCTGCTCAGGCTCAGCACAAGAAATTCTTTTTTTTTCATGAACGAGTGATCACAACTCTGGTGTTTGTGTTCACCATTGGGTGTGTTCTCTTATTTCTGTGTTCTATTGAGGGAACGAGACATATTGGAACAGCCATGGCCTTTATCAGCAGCTGTCAGCATGAGTGATTGGTGCAAGGAATGCTTGCAGTGGGACGTGGTCCGTAGTTAGTTCATTTCCACATCAGGTTGCTATAGACACCTGTCAGTAGAACGTCTGTCTCTGCTTTGTCGGCGGTCTCTATGTACTTTTTTTGCCTGTAGATAAATGGTCTCTATGAAAAGGTTATTTTACATTTCCCATCTGATAGCATTTTGTGGTGGTGTTAATGTTTAACTGGCCTGTAGAGTTAGAGGGCAGGTTCGTTGGGATCCCACCCCTGTGATCAGGTATCTTACAGTTTTGGTTAAAGTTTAACAGAGTCCTCAGGTCGGCTGTCTGGCAACCTTTATAACTAGACTAACAAACACTGTTTTAACAAGTAGCATATGTTTGGTTGAATGCAGTGAATAGAATGTTTAAATGTACAAGGGGCGCTATTAGTATTTCTTTTATTAGTGGGTTTCACTGTCGTTGTTACTGTTGCTCATACTTAAAGGAGTAGTTCACCCGAAAATAAAAATTTGCTCATATTTACTCTCCCACAGGCCATCCAAGATTGATATGCATTTGTTTCTTTATCAGAATAAATTTAGAGAAATGTAGCATTACGTCATTTGCTCAGATATGGATCCTCTGCAGTGAATGGGTGCCGTCAGAATGAGAGTCCAAACAGCTGATAAAAACATCCCAATAATCCACACCACTCCAGTTCATCAATTAATGTTTTGTGAAAATCTGTTTGTAGTAAATACATTCATTATGGCCTGTCAATTTTCCAGAAAATTTTATTATTTTATGTGTGCACTTTAAAATAATGGTTCTTAATTGTCACTGTGGTTCCATTAAGAACCTTTAACATCCATCCAATCTTTCCATTGCACAAAAGGTTCTTTATAGTGGAAAAGGTTTCTTCAGATTATTAAATATTTTTTGCACTAATTAAAAAAATGGTTCTTTTTATGAACAGTTCACTGAAAGGTTCCTTGTGAACCTTTATTTTTAAGGGTTTGGTATAATCACCTATAATTTGACACATCCATCACAGCTTCTATTTAAACTGTGAACTGTGTACTAGGCAGGTAGTGTTTATATACCTGTTTATGGAGCTCCCTCTTACTGGCATCTCCATTCCTCTGAGCGGGACAGGAACGTCATATAACCTACTATAATCATTCTCATAAAGCGGGGATCAGGATGGACCAGTTGTGTCTGAGAGGGGGTGGGATGACTTAGATAAGATAATCCATAGTGTGGCAATGCTTCTCTGCCCTTGTTTGTCACTGTCATTGGACCTTTGTACCCAATATGTTTGCATTTAATTAAACAAAGCACACACATTTACATCACTTTCTCTACCATCAATATCGCATCAGAATTGATTACCTCCTGCCTTAAAAAAGAAAAGACCCTGACATGGAAACCTTCCTGGAACTAATTAGCAAGACTGAATGAGTGATATGACTTTAGGGCAACAACATACAGGCACATAAGACAAAAGCTGCTGCCAATCAATCTTGATGTCTCTGTCACTAAAGACGCATGCAGGCATGTGAGCCAGACAGACGTTTTGTATTGACAGCTAATTGTGGCATTGTACTAAATGCATTGTTTCCCTGGCTAATATGACTGCCCACTTAATAGCGCTGAGGTTTGCTGTACGTCTGTGGTCGCAGGTGTGCACTGTGTACTTGTGTGTGTGTTATTACAGCCATTCATCTAGTTTCTGCTTGAATAAAAAGGGGAGCAGGTGTTATCATTATTTAGGCCTGACATTGACATCTCCATGCTCTTTGTGTCGTATTAAAGCACATAAGTCCTCTGCAGCTTGTTGACAGGTTTTTAACCACCTTTTATCATAGAAAGTTATATTGCGGCTTTTTAAGGGAAGACAAAATTACTTTTTGTTTGACAGACGATGAAACGGGTGATAAAATCTATTAGTTGTACAGTATGTAACCACACAGCAACCAAGGAAGTCTATCCACCTTATTCTGCAAGAAAGAGAAAGCTAGTTCTTTAAATTAGTGAGACTTAATGATTTATTACCAGCTTTAGGTAATTAACTAGAAAAATAACTAGATCCTGTCAAACTTAGTTTGCGCTATAAACCACTCTGTTCATGACTGTGATGATAAATTCAAATATTATGATAACAAATACCAATTTGCAATAAAGCACTATAATGGACAGTTTCTAAATAAATAATTGGGAGCAAACGAAACGTTTCAAGAATGAAACCTCAAAATGATAGTTTCTACATTTAAAAGAAAAGGAGAGTTCACGCCACAAATATAATGATAATGGCACAGAGGAACAATATCACTGAAGTCGCTTTCAAAGTTAATGACACCAGGAGCTTCGCAATTTCAAGTTACAAATGGTTGCATCCGCTTTTATGTTAAAATTAATGGAGTTACCGGTTATCATTTTTTATTATTCATCACAGAGGCAATTGTTTGACTGCTGCATGCAGCTCTGAAAGCACACAACCATCTTTGCACATTGGCACGGGTATTTTATGAGCGCAATTACTTGAACTGTAAATGCCATATCAAATAAAGGAATGCCTTGGCAACACTTCAGCATTTTGGGTGTTTTTTTTTTTTTGTTTTGTTTTTTGCACAGGAAAGCTGCATCATGTTTTCATTAGAAATGTTTGTTGTTTAAAACGTCTGTCTTCTCAAGAAGTTGATTTGTTTTTTTGTGACAGTTAGCAGCATTTCAATTTATGACGAGTACCTGATATGTATCTCTAATCGTCGCCCCTACCCTTTCGTTTTTATCTTGACCCTCGTTATCTCACACCTTGTTGAAAAACACCTGTCTGATTTCACCTCGACTTGGATGCAGCGCCGTCAGAGCGCTAATGTATTCCGCTGACATTCTGAGGAATTATTAGCCCCAGATATTGTTTCTTGTACTGGCATTCCGTTTGAATATCAGATGTGTCTGTTGATATAGAGTTACGATTCCCACCTCCAGGTAAACTGCAAGCATGCTCTCACTGTTTCTGGGTCAAGTTTCATGTTTGTGTAAGAAATTTGACCATTGGCTTTTCTCCTGGTTTATGAAACATGAGCCTGCCCTGATGCTACTCCGTCAGTCAGCCGTTATAAATTTCTTGTAATTTTGATGATTGTCTTTCCGAAGGATCTGTTGAAGTGTGAGATGAATAACAAAGATATGTAGTTGTGTAGTTTTTATATGCATTGAAATTGATATTACTTGGAAATAGATGCACTTACAAATTCAGTAGAGTTCATATTAGTTAATATTTTTTTAATTCATAAGCAATCATTTAAACTATGTTGCCTACTACATTTGTTAGAACAGACTGAAAACAAGGTAACCTAAGCATCTAAAACTGGTCAAGTCAATATTGCTGAATCAACCTGAATACCTGATAATTTTCACCAAAATAAAGCTAATTTTTATGGGTTAAGTCAGGTAGATATTGCTCTAATAGTTAGCAAATGCAGTTAACCACTTTTTAGAGTATAGGTTTTGTTGATAAAATCTAGATTTTAAAGTACTTGTAATTATTTTTTTTATGCAAAACTTGGCCCATGCATATTCTTTGCACTTATTCACATTATATTTCACTTTATTTCACTTTATTTTATATTTAATAGAGGGGAAAAAATGCAGAATTCTGCTGAATAAGTTTAAATGTGGTAAACTCCTGATGGTTAAAAGTATTATAATATTAGCCATTTTATATTTTATTGAAGCAAAAACTCAATTATTAAAAAATAAACAAGTAGTAGTTATGTTTTTTGAATACTGACTTAAGATTTGGTAGCTCTTCTTATAAGCAGCCAAGTGAACATGGCCAATTCATGAATCACTCTTACACTAAATACACTTAGGGATCAAAACTGTTTTTGTGTTTTCAGTGTGTTGCAACATCAGGCTGATATGACCAGGCTGGACAGTCCTGCCACCTCAACCAGAGCCAGAGCGAGATTCAGCCACTGCTGCACCGTCTGCAGCAGCTGACATCAGAATTTCAGAGCGCTCAGACCCAACTATGTCTGACCCAGGAGAGAGAGAGGGAGGCCAATGAGAAAGTGCAGAGGTGAGTACAGACACATGCACTGTATGTTTATACATGGGAAAGTTTAATTAACAAACCACAATCATGTTAAACTACCAGTCTATATACATATATACAGGTGCTGGTCATATAATTAGAATATCATCAAAAAGTTGATTTATTTCACTAATTTCATTAAAAAAGTGAAACTTGTATATTATATTCATTCATTACACACAGATATATTTCAAATGTTTATTTCTTTTAATTTTGATGTTTATAACTGACTAACTAAGGAAAATCCCAAATTCAATATCTCAGAAAATTAGAATATAACTTAAGACCAATAAAAAGAAAGGATTTTTAGAAATCTTGGCCAACTAAAAAGTATAAAAATTGGACCAACACCAGCAGATGACATGGCGCCGCAAACCATCACTGACTGTGGAAACTTTACACTGGACCTCAAGCATGTGGATTGTGTGCCTCTCCTCTATTCCTCTAGACTCTGGGACCCTGATTTCCAAAGGAAATGCAACATTTACTTTCATCAGAGAACATAACTTTGGACCACTCAGTAGCGAGACACTTCTGATGCTGTCCATTGTTCACGAGTGGCTTTACACAAGGAATGCTACAGCTGAAACCCATGTCTTGCATACGTCTGTGCATAGTGGTTCTTGAAGCACTGACTCCAGCTGCAGTCCACTCTTTGTGAATAAATGGTTCTGGAGTTGCAAATCAGCATATGTGAAAGATTTCTGAAGGCTCATGTGACACTGAAAACTTATGGCTGATGATTTTTTTTTCTTCTTATATTAATTTCGATTTGGGTTCTTAGGACAGTTAATTCACTCAAGAATGACAGTTTTGTCCTCATTTACCCTTCATTAGTTTCAAACTTGTATGACTTCTGTGAAACAGAAAAAGAGATGTTATGCAGAATGTTCATGCTGCTCATTTGCATTCCATGACAATGAATGAGGAAAGATGCTGTCAAGTACCATGAAAGCATTACAAAAGTAGTCCATAATCTCAAATCCATTTGTCTCATTTGGACTACTTTTTTGGTAATTTTTCTATTCACTTATTGCATTGAAAAAAGCATGATCATTCTACATAAATTCCATTTATGTGTTCCATTAAAGAAGCCTGTTTATTTCTGTTTGGAGATATTCTTACACTTGTTGGACATTCTTTAAGCATGTTCTCTCATTCTCTCTAGCCTTGGTCTCCTGAGCTGTTCTGTACATTTGTAAACTGGTTGCCTGGTAGAAATTCCCTCTCTCTCCCTATTGTCTCACTCACATTGGGGGCTCGCTACGCAAAGCAAACACAGGCCGGCCTGCTGATCTATTTACATGATGAATTAACCAAAGGGGGTGGAGATGCTGAGCTGAGGGGTTGCTCAAAACACAGGGAGAACCCCCCACCACCCCATCACAATGACAGAACTTTAGTGCTCTGTTTACACATGCCGCTCTGAAGGGTTTCAGTCACATAGCCTCTTCTGCATGACATGAAACTCCATATCCCACAATGCACTTTGCTTTGACCTGTTCTGCTGTCCTCACACAGACAGCAAATATGTATCAGAGCAGCTTGTATGTGTACACTGGTCTGACCGAGCGACATCCACAGTGCAAGGTTCAGTAGTTTGAGTCATTACTGTCTGCAGCATAGAATCACAGGACTACTGGACTACTGGAAGAGTCTATGTGTAGTATTACTGGAAGTTAACAAGTTCCCTGTATTCTGAGAGTCAGCATGTTATTTATTGCCCGAGGCCCTGAATTAGTGCCAAGTAATTTCTTAAAGGAATAGTTCACCCAAAAATGAACATCATTTATTCACACTCATTACTTTCTTTGTTCTGTGGAACACAAAAGAAGATATTTTAAAGAATGTTGAAACTCACTGATTTTCATTAAGGGAAAAAAATCTAAACATCTTTTGTGTTCCACAGAACAAAAAAAGTCAAACTGCTTTAATGACATGAGGGTGAGTAAATGATAGCAAAATGTTCATTTTTGGGTGAACTTTGCATTTAAAGGAGTGCTTCACCCAAAGTCATTATTTGTACACCATCACATAATTTCAAATCTCTTTGTATAGGAAACATTTATATATGATGACGAGTTCTGTTTTGGTACAAGGGCAGTTCATAGTGACCATGACTGTTTTCAGGGAATAAGCACCCGAGTAACATGGACAACTTTTCTGTTGCTTACTGATTTTTATTTATTCATTTATTTAAATGTGCTTAATTTGACAGCTGTGATGACTGTACACTCATAGAAGTGTTGTTTTGTATATAATCGAGATAACATTATACATACATTTATTTTTTGAATTTGTTTTTATTTTTACATTTCCGTTAGTTTTTTTTGTTTGTTTGTTTTGGGGGGTTTTTTTTGTTGCAATTTTGTTGTGTTATTGTTTTTAAATATTTTATTTTATTTAAAGTAGTTTTGTTTTTAGTTTTAGTTAACTAAAAAAACTGCTCAGAACAAATGTGCAAAAAATGTAACTTTAGATACACAGCATTTTATCACCAGAACAGTACTCTTTAGTTGACAACTTTGCACCTTATCGACCCTTAAAAAGTGCTTATTTGTATCACAGAGTAGTAATATACTGTATGTACCCTTAAGGTACTGGTATGAAGCTTTTAGGGGTAAATAATGTACAAAAATGTCCATTGGATTTAGTTGCCACAGTGATGAGCTGTTTTACCTCTAAATACATGAATTATGCAAAAAAAATTCTGAGAGTGAATAATCTGTTATATGGAAAGTTATGTAAATTATTAAGATTAATAAAAAAGTCCTGCTTCTGTGTTCCAGGAAAAAATGACAAATCTACTTTGAGTTTATGGGGTGAGTTAATGTGACAGAATTTGAAAAGAGATATTTTTCTTGCAGTGAGCCCTCATGAAGAGATGGTTAGGGTCGAGGTGACAGCTATTTTGTTCCATAGAGCATCAGCATCTGTGTGTGTGTACAACTGTGATCGTCTGCAGTAAGTGGTAGGAGAACTGAGCCGGTCACACCTGACCGCTAGCTGACATTCAGATGGATGCCCTGCACTCACCGGACTCTGGCTGGCCTGTGGGAAGCCACTCTGACGTGGGCCTTGTCACATGGCGGTGAGAAGAATGCAGGGGTGATGCGATCAGCCTCCAGGCTCCCACAGCGGGGCGAACCAGGGAGGAGGAAGCCCAGCGCCGGCCCAGAATGTAGCACCTGAGTGCCGTTCCTCCAGGCCCATTGATGGAGGAGCTGAGCTGAATGTCTAATGACCTACTGAATCAAATTTGGCTGTAAGAAGCGCACAAAGGACCTTTTCATTGGCCTGATGGGCCACAAATGTGCTGTGTCTGGTGCATTTCATCCAGGGTTATTACTAACTACAGGGATTTCTATTAAAAGTAAAACCATAGAAAAGAGTTGTTACTTAAAATTAAATACACTTTAAAAGAAATAAAATAATATTTATTTTATTTTATAATTTGATTATATTTATTACAAATTTACTTATTTTATTTCAGCTAGTTGCATAGGGAACATTTCTCAATTTCTCATGTAGTTTAACTTGATGTACTAAAATAACTAAAACTGCAACTGAAATAAAATTAATAATACTATATAGAATTAATATAAAAAAACTAATGAAAATGACAAAAACAAAAACTTTAATAAATGAAAATAGAAAAAAATGAAAACTAAGTCAGAATATTAATAAAAACTATATATAAATATTTTTAATGTTTATTTAATATGCATATAAATTATAAACAAACTTTTTTTATTATTTCAGCGAGCTGCCTTGTCAACATTTCTCATTTGTCAAATAGTTTAACTGGATGTACTAAAATAACTGAAGTAACAGTTCATACAAACTATAGACATATATATACAAAAAAGCACAACAAATTTGGTAAAACTTTCACAAAAATAAAAATGAAAAAATAAAACATAAAATTTAATAAAAGCTATATATATATAAATAAAATATATTTTGTAATATTTATATAATAAAAATATTTTAAAAGATAAAAATCAAAACGAAATCATAATACTAATACAAGTTATAACACTGGTACTAAAATACTACAATAACACCGGTCCCATCATGCTGTTTCAGTCTCTTCTGTCTGTCACAGGCCTGCTTTTGTGCCGTTCTGCATCTTGTGTACCAATAAAAATCCCTCTACAGAGGCCTGAGTTTTCAGCATGATCTTATAGCATTTCATTCGAGCATTTTTGTCAGACATTGTCGTGGCATAATTATAGATTATAAACAGGATCTTCTTTTGCATTGAAACACGGATATGTTGTCGTTCCATACATAAAACGTGCTGTTGTTTAGAATTTATGCACGGCTGCTGTTTACTCTGTGTTATTTGAGCTGGAATTGTTGGTTTTGCGACTCGGTGAATTCTTAATCGGGATTTGTGCTTTTGCCGGCTCTTCCCTGGCGTGTATGTTTGGGTTTACGGCCACCCTCTGCAAACAGTGTTCACCAAATCCTCCCCAGCCCGCAGGCACACCTTGGAGATCCTGCCACGGAAAGGCAGACCTGTTAATTGTGCAAACATGACCGCGAGGCTAATGAATATATTTAAAACACTAAAAATTTGCACACAAGGGTGAAAGGTGTTTCCGTGCATGTTTATGGAGGAGAGACAGCCTTGTGCTGTCTGTCTGCATGTTTGTGTGTTTTGGGTAGAAGTGGATTGCTTGTGTGATATGAAGGCTGTTTGCTTGTATATGTATATATGCTCATGTGCGTGGCCTGTTCATTTAGCAACAGTGACCTTTTATAAATATTAGTCTGCTGTTTTGAACCATGCCACCCCCCTCTTCTTCCCTCCTTTTTGCTCCAAAGTGATGAATTTCTCTTGACCACAGAGCGCCTCTGAGAAATGCATATGGTCCTGCGGCTGCTCTTCAATCTCCCTGTTCGGGGAAAAACAGGTGGAGACTTCAGGGGGAGCAATGCGTGGGTCAGACCACTCCCATATGCTCACTGGATAAGTACAAGCACTGGCTATGCTAAGCACGTCTTATCAGGATTGCTATGAAGACTCTGATATAGAGCTGGGCTTGCTTTGTTGTTGTAAGACCGCTTCAACTCAATGTTATCGGCTCTTTTTATTTGAAAAAGCTGGGATTTAACAATCCTGAGCTATCTACAACCTTCTACATTTGTCATACATGCATTTATTTTATGTAAGGAATTTAATCAAAACGTAACTTTCCAATCAGATTTTCAGACCACAGAGTAAGTACTGAAAAATTGGCTCTGAATGTTATAGACTTGGATCTTCCAAACTAGCATTGTGCTAATGGATAAAGTCTTGAAAGGCACCATAAAGTGTTAAAATCTTGTCATTTATTCTATGCATGGTCTAAAATAAATTATTGAAATTTATGCATAGTTTTCTTTTCATCATTTTTTTTGTCGTCACCTTTGAGAAGTTGTAACACAAACAAATTTGAGATTTGCTTATACATTAAATAAAATGCATTATACAGTATGTTTTAAGATGAATGTTTTACACACACACACACACACAACTATATATAAACAGCGGGAGTGAGAGTTTTGTTATTATTTTTATTTTATTTATTAATAAACATAATGCATTTAATTTACATAAAATGTATGAGCAAATCTCAACTTTGTGTGGAGTATATACACACAATTTATATATAAATAATCATTCAATTTAAACAAATATTTCACATTGAATATTATAAAAAATAATCCAAAATCTTTGCTATATTTTATATTCATATTTTTAAGTAATGTAACTTTAAGTGAGTTTCAATTGTAGTTACATAATTTAAGAAGCCTGATTTGATCTATTTTGTCATATTATTTCTTTTATTATATATTTATTTATTAATTTATTGATCGCATAGTTTAACATCATTTGAAGTTTCTGAAGAGTATATTTTTTGGAGCAGAACCAGCATTTGTTTGGATGGAGAGAAGCAGGTCTGCTTTCATTCCCCATTATTCATTTGCTCCTGAAGAATCCCTTCACCCGTCTAGATCTCCCTCCATTTCCACAGAGTCTGTGGGATCATCACCCTCATAAGCACAGGTTTACTCACCCCGACCAATCACATGGCAGCACACACAGGCTTCTGTTTACTGGAGTAAAGGCAGGCGGATATTTGGAGGATTTGGGCATTGACACCAGCATGGATGTCTCACCCACTTTAAGAACTGTCTACATCCACTCTCTGCATCTTTCTGTTCCTCCAAGAGTGCCTTGTGTGAGGAGAAAACCGCTAAGAGCTGGCCTGCGTTTGTCTTGCTCTTCTTTCATTTACACAATCACTTATATCTGCCTTCCCTCGCTCTGATTTTCCTTTCTCAGGTTGGAGCGGCTGGTTGAGGTGTTACGGAAGAAAGTGGGCACTGGCAGCGTCCGAAAAGTCATCTGATTGACTGGCCGCCGGACGACCCGAGGCAGACGGCCACATCTGGTGACCAGGCTGCAGCGTTTAACTCTGAGCAAACAGCCGAAGCCTGGCCTGGACAAACACAGGCTGGAAGTGGCGTTCTTTCTCTCAGCCCTGTTCTCATTCCAGCCCAGGCTCAGAAACGCCATCGTAAATGTTTAACCACATTCTCTCTGCAGTCACCAATGAAACTACTGCTGCCAGCCCTTTACCTTCAAACTCTTAAGTCTGGTTAAACAAGGGAGATTTGATTGGACAATTATTTTATGAGGTACTGAGACTTTATTTTCCGTAGAAAGCCAGCTAATATAAAATCAGGCTGGGCTTTTTTCTTTTATGTTTTGTTTTTTGTATTGGATTTGGTGGCGGACAAACTGGACTATAGATATTTTACATTTTCCCCCGATTAATAAAGGGAGTTATAATAACAATATTAGATTAGATTTAGGTAAAATGTGCAGTGTATCAAGATTGATACAGTCAGTTTTTATGATCATGAATGCTTGTTTGGTATTTACTCTTAAATGTTATGTAATAAATTGTTTCTGTGCTTTATCATTTAGGGGTTTTATATATATTGACAAATAGAAATGATAGAATACGTCCTTAAAATATACATATTAAATTTTTATATTAATTTTTTAAATCATCAAATCAAATCGTGCAGTCCACTAATAGAGAATATAGTTGTATAATTGTTAAATCTGTTTTTTACCCGACTCAAAAAAAAAAAATGTATCACTCAAAACACCCTTATTTGTGTGTTTTACTTTAAGTAAATATGAATCATCAATTTTTTCTCTCTCTCTTTTTTTGGAGTTTGTTTTTAATTAAAATTAATCTTTAAAACTACATAATCATGTTCTAAACACAGCTATTCCAATCAAACCCATAAGTAATGCTTTTTATAATTCAAGTGACATACACTAAATTTTGTGCTGGGTGAAATTTGCAATTATTCTTTACTTTTAATACTTTTTAATGTGTTCTTAAAATTTCTATTTTTGTTTAACACAACCCAATTTGCAAAATCAGATATACAGTATCTTCCAGGAATGGCAGGTATTTAAAGTCTATATAAAATACAATACAAAAACCTTGATGATTCTTCGAATACTTCATAAAGTGTTGCGAGTGTTTTAATGTGAAGTGCTTTGCATGCTGATAATTTACAAACATAACAATGGGGCCAAAGAGATCTGTCGACCTTTACCAACAAATAGATACCCCAAACAATTATATAAGCATGCTTAATGTTGCCTTTCCCTGTCCGTCCTTCAGCAGAGCTCCTCTTCAGCCTGATCGATTATGTACTCAGAAATATGTTCGATGCACCAGTGAATAAAGAAAGGGCTGTTTAGGCCAGACGTGCTGCTGAGTGTCCCTCCCCTCAAATAAACGCCCGACACCAGGACAAGCTTGTCGATTTTCCTCCTATAGGTTTCCGTGGAGATGAAACAACCTGGGTGTCCCACCACATCCCTATGGAAAACACTTGCCCTTTGATGGTGCAACTTTTCTTCTCTGGAAGAAACTTTTGTTTTGAGATGTGTGTTCTTAAATGATTTGTTTGAGATGTGGATGTTCAGAGTGGGGCTGGAGGCTGGGTTTATTGGGACTTGTGGAGTGAAATGCCGTATTACCACCCCCCAAATTCAGTATGCGTGATCATGGACTTACAAAAAAAAAAACTTTTATACGCTTTAATTAAAACCGTGTTTTGGCTGCACTTATTGAATGACCCTCAGAGAAAAGCACCACTGAATCCGGTTGCTTATAACGACACCAAGTATTTCAAGCTCTCTCTTTTTCTCTGTCTGCTTCTGTCCTTCTCATAGTAGCTGTTTATTCATACAAATATAGTGCACGTTTTTCTATGGGACATTTTTACTTTTCCCAGGTTCTTATCAAGCTGATAAATTTGTGTTGGTTGTAATTTTAAAAATGTGCATTATTGGATTTGGATAACCTTAATATTTGCTTATATTACGATATAATAAATCTTTTTTTTTTTCTTAATTCAAAATATATAATATTAATATTCATTTGGACCAGAGTGAAATTCCATAATAGCCTAATTAAGGTTATTTGCTTAAATTAAATTAATTGAATTGAAGATTCCAAAAGGGTTGTTTGCAGCATTGTCATAGAAGAATTTATTTATTTATTTTATTTTTTTGGTTTACCAAAGAACCTTTCAGTGAACAGTTCTTAAAATAACCATTGCTTAGTTTTTAGTTTTTTCTTAGTGTGAATTATTTTTTTAATCCAAAGAACCTTTTTGTTATAAGAACCATGTTAAAGTTTCTTCATGCAACCTTAGATGCCAGTAAGGAATCTTTATTTTTAAGAGTGCAAATTAAGACTTTTTGCATTATTCATTTGAAATAATTGCATCATTTCAAATGCGTTATTCTATAATCGTCTAATAAATGTTATTATAAAATGTAAAACATAATAAGAAGAAATAGCACAATGAAACTCCAACGAAAGCAACTGGCCGTTTCTATCCAAAAGCCCCTGCTGTAGAATAATGAAGATACAAAACACGGAGCACCATCGAGGGGAGTGCGAGACCACCAACCTGACATGGTCGATGCATATTAGAGGGGCACAAAGCTCTAATAAACTTCTCCCGTATCATTTTTGATGGAAAAGCAGCTGCTTCTAAAGCTGATGTCGGATAGAGATCTCTCCCTCTTCTCTCTCGTCCTTTGAAAGGCCCTTTCTTTCGTGTCTGTGATTCTGAAGGGGTATGCTTTGCTCTTTTCGTTGGCCAAGCACAATTGTGTTATTGGAGATAATTAATTCAATCCCCATCAGAAGGTATTAGGAGCGCCTTGGCCCTGTAGTGCTTTTCCAAACTCAGAATGAAAAGAGGGAGAAGAAAGGTCTTCTGGTAGACCCCTGATGGGCGCTTTGAACTAAAGGGCTGTGCTTATTGTTGTCGAAATTTTGCTCCATAAGGCTGAAGAAAGCGTCAGAGCTTTTGATTTGGGGGACGAGAAATGCCACATAAGTTTGAACGCTGCCTGCGGATCGCATATGTTAAGCCTGGCTCGTTTAACTTGTTTAAAGATGTGCACTGACTGTTCAATGCAACATATAAATGTCGAAATAAACCTCAAATAATGCCCTGTACAATCACTGCGTCAATTACAAATAATAAAATTCCCATGGAAGTTATTTCATATCTAAATTATACCTGTCATATTTAAATTATATGGGAAATAAGTGAGAAGCTTGTTATCCTGTCAACGCAGTCGTAAAGATGTTTCCTCTAAACTGGGTTAAATATTTCTGCACTGCCTTTTGTAAAGCGTTGGTTCGTTTTTGGATTTTCAGAAGCCCACATTAAAAATGCTTTGTCTTCATCATCATCAGCTTCAACTATCATCAAGTCACTGATTCTGTCACAAAGATTTATAAATGATTTAAATAAAGCAATGTTTCCGATAAAGCATTTGATTATCTGAGAACCAAATATACATAATCAAATCACACCTAACGACAGCGATACAGTAACTTGATTTATGAACTCAAACATTACGTTTTTAAATTCTGTAGGCTACATTATCGAGCATAATGAGCTGAATAAAATTAATATAATTAATGGTATAATATTTTTAATTAGTAGGCTACTTATTTGTAATTTATTTTAATTGTATTTTATTTAACCAATCCCATAAACCTGAAATGGTTTATTTATTTATTTTATGTGTGGGCAAGTATTTCTGTTAGATATTCAGAAATTTTTACTTTGCCTATATATAAACCTGTTTTATATAATACATATGTTGTGCGCACGAGAGAATGTAACTTAGATTATTTAAACAATTATTTAAACGTGTTATTTTAAACCGTATAACATTTTACCGTTGCACCAAACATTTATTTTCATTAATATTTTGTTATTATTATTATTATTATTATTATTTTACAAATGTCAGTAGCGAATATTGCTATTCTTATTAACTTGACCATCTTCACCAGGCCAAATATTTCTGTCGCGATCTCTATTTAAATTCAGATAAAAAATCGTTCTCTACTTTTAAATATATATTTTTTTATCGAATTCAAAAAATAAAAAGCACAAATATCAGCTATGTAAACTTATTTTATAGGCTAAACGTATCGTCGAGATTTCTCACGCCTGGAGTCAATTATCCATTTTATTTACGCATCGGGGGGGAATTACACAAGATAATTAAATGAATTTCACGGGCTACTCAGCCAAAATGCGTGTATACAAAATACCATGATCAAAAGTCAAATCTGTTCAGGTTCACGTGCCCATCATGTAGGTTACGCTCCACAAAAAGATGATTTTGCCTCTCTATGATTATTGTTTAAAATCCCATTTAAAACGAAATCGGATCTTTTATGAAGCGAGTCTTTGAGGCTGCGCGTGTGTTAGACTTGGATTTTCTCTTGGTCTTTTACCAACAGCAAGTCAAAACCAGACGGACTCAGCCAAAAGCTGGCTTTAAACGCAGAGAGCCTTTTTTGAAGAATTCAATTTGATTCGAATAGCCTTATAATAAGTCATTATTAAGCATGCATTGTTAGCTTGGA
>NW_020524080.1:52500-110061 GCF_003368295.1 Carassius auratus | reverse complement strand
CCTAGCCTTATCTCAAATGAATACAGCCCCACTGACTCCCTCTGCCAATGCATTGATGAAATTAATAGCTGGATGTGCCAGAACTTTCTTCAGTTAAACAAGGAAAAAACTGAAGTCATTGCATTTGGAAACAAAGATGAAGTTTTTAAGGTGAATGCATACTTTGACTCTAGGGGTCTAACAACTAAAAATCAAGACAGGAAACGTGGTGTGATTCTGGAGACAGACCTTAGTTTCAGTAGTCATGTCAAAGCAGTAACTAAATCAGCATACTATCATTTAAAAAACATTGCAAGAATTAGATGTTTTGTTTCCAGCCAAGACTTGGAGAAACTTGTTCATGCTTTATCACCAGCAGGGTGGACTATTGTAATAGGCTCCACACCGGCCTTCCCAAAAGACCATTAGACAGCTGCAGCTCATCCAGAACACTGCTGCCAGGATTCTGACTAGAACATCTGAGCATATCACACCAGTCCTCATTAACTTCCAGTTACATTTAAGATTGATTTTAAAGTACTTCTACTTGTCTAGAAGTCACTCAAAGACCTAGGACCAAAATACATTGCTTCCAGAATCAGCCTCCAGAAGAGATCAGATGTGCTAAAACACTAGTCACATTTAAATCTAGACTCAAAACTCATCTGTTTAGCTGTGCATTTATTGAATGAGCACTGTGCGATGTCCGACCTGATTGCACTGTATTTTATGTATTAACTGTAAGATCATTTTCTATTTCTAACTGTTTTAAATTCAAGTCAATTTTTAAATAATTTCCAAAGTTTTAAAATTGCTTGTTTTAGTTTTGTTCTTCATGATTATTTTACTTAATTTTATGTAAAGCACTTTGAATTACCATTTTGTTCGAAATTTGCTATATAAATAAACTTGCCTTGCCTTGCTACAGCAACCTCCCCCACACACACACACACACGCAAAATTGTAGAGGGCCTCGCACATCAACTTTGCACAGGGCCTCTCACCCTCCTTGCGACGGCTCTGCTGGGGCATATTTTAAACAAAAGGCAGTGGCTGCTGCAGTATTTGCCCCGTCTCTTTTGATGTTTTCTGGACACTCTCTGTAAGAATATTTGAATAAGAAAATGTGTAAGTATAGGATATGATGCACTATAGTAATCACTGAATGTAATCATTAACACTTTTTTATGCCTTCCACAGAATACATTTAGACCACTTACACTATTGATTTGGTTTCTTCGAAAAAAATAAAAATCTACACTAGCTTTAAGAGCCATGAATGTAAATTACATGCTATAAGTCATCAAAAATATATTTCAGCTTGTGATGCAATTGACAAACACTAAGCAGACAATCTAGCAAAAGAAAACCCATGACAACAAAGACACATTGCAGTATTTTTTTGCAGAGTGTCTTAAGGTAAATTAACATTTAATGTCTAATACATTAAATGCAAAAACAATTGTTAGAGAATGCAAAAACAATTGTTAGAGTTCTGAACAATAAAGATAGGCTGGCAACAGGAATGACCTGCCAATAATAAGAAGTGTATATATGGAAGTTTGTGTGATTTCTGTGTGACAGATGAGTACCTACAATACGAGTTACTGGTTTTCACTAAACCAACTAAAACAGAAACTAAACAACGCTGAATGTCACAATGATATTATGCTAATATTTGTATTATATGTTAATTTTGTTTTACCTGTGACAACAGTGTACAGATTGATCTTGGTGAAAGCAAGCTTCCCCTTCCCCCACTTCTTACTGAAACAGGCCATGACCTATTTTTCATCAACCTGTGGATACAAGAGTAATGCCCAAATAATTAATTATACATGACACATTATGAGGCAGGTGTTATAGTTTTCTGTTACGTGTTCATCATATCTAGTATAATGCAGATATCATACAGGTCCTCAGTTGGTACTAGATTAAAAGTCATAGGCTCACCCAAACTGGCAGGTTTTTATCTTATTGGCAAAACAACTGATATTGTGCAATTTCAAAATTTAAAACCAACACTATTTCAACAACTTGGCCTGTAAATATTAATTTCATTCATTTCTCCTTGCTAGCAACTGTAAAGTGCAAAATTATAGGATAACAGAAGAGCACACAAGAAAACCAGAAGAATCAGATTACTACCTTCAATCTATTAATATTTTTAATCTAATTAATGTAATATATTAAAGCAGATTGTTCTAGCGGCTCTTTTATAAATGAACAAAAAAACATACCTTACAACAATATGGCTTCTTCAGAACATGGCAAAGAGATAAATGCAAAACAAAGCAAAAACAAAACAAAAGTTATAACCTCATATAGTATAGCCCCTAAATTCACACTATATTAAATACTATACCTTAGTGATAAACTTGAACCCCAAATATAAAACTAGAGCTTGTAGAAGAAAAGGCTGTTTTTGCTTAAAATAAATAAAAAAGGAGCCTCTTTACATCGTGTGTAGAAATCTGACAGCTAAAGGAGATCCAAAATTTATTAAACTTGTACAGCAGAATATTAAGTTACTATAAACACCTGTGTAACTAATTCGCATGACACAATTGAAGAAAAAAAGCAATGAATCGAACAAATTTCATGATGAAAAGCTTAACGTTAAATTATTCGAAACAATAATAATAATAATATAATAATTAAAAACATATGTCTCAAGTTTTAAACTTTATTTGAACTGTTTTTTCAGCGCTAACAGTTAGATGGCTTTAATGACTCAGGCGTTTTTATTTCAGGGATATAACAGTTAACGTTACCATTTTTTAATTAATTATCTCTACCCATCGGTCTTGCAGCTAAAACACTTCGATGTATTTGATACGTATTACAAGTAATATCATTATATAGGGGGGCATAAACACTTTTACGTTATACATGATCTAAAACCCAGATATACTCACCACAGTTTGAGCTGTAAGTGCACCGCAGGCCGCCTGATAAACTGATGCCTGCCGGGGGGGGGGGGGGGGGGGGGGGGGCAAAAAAAATAAAAAAAAAATACAAATAATAATCATAATAATAATAAAAATCCAAATAAAATAAACAATAATATACTTTAAATTAACTTGTATTATTCTGTAGTGCTTATTCACAAAATCCATACACAGAAAAAGTTGAAGCATATTCATCATTGATGGATGAGATCAACATTTAAATATGAAATTTGTAATTTTAAATTTTTAACTAGAATGTACTTTAAATATGAAAAATGCAAGTAAGAAGCAGCAATCAATCTGATCAATTATTTTATATATTTAAAAAAAACATATATAAGAACAGACTAAATTATAGCAAAGGAATTAGACATTTATATTGCATAATTATAAGACTGTACAATAAACAGTAATGCTTGCATTGTCTGCATGCACTCACTTTACTTTCCAACACAAAGATCAACAAGTTTATGTTTTGATAAACAATGTTTCCAGCCCAGAATTAAGTAAGCAATACTGTTTTGATCCTCCTAAATATGTCTTAACATGTTTGAGAGTGTTTGAATTGCATTATATTGCAAACAAGATTGTGTCACGGGCCAGCAAAGAAAGAACAGGGTCTGGGTCCAAATGCAGGGAAGATTAACTTTAACCCTCTGGAGTCTAAGAACAAAAAAGCCAACACGGCAAAAAACAAAACCAAGATGCAAAAAAACACGAGAACCAGTAACACTTACAAGACGTTGAGGTGACAAGGTGGGCGGGGTCAGAAAAGAGACAGGACAAAAGCACATGGCACCAAACAAACACAACACTCACAGAAGACTGTGACAGAAAGACATAAGACTGTGACAGAAAGACAGAAAACTGTGACAGATTGGATATCAATTTATATAAACTGTTATGGTTCATGAATGGTCATGGGTCAAATTAAAGTCATAACACTTTATTTTCATAGTCCCTTTTGAATATTCTATTGACAATATAGCTAAGTATTGCACTTACATGTCAACTAACTCTCATTATAGTACTAATAGACTGTCTGCTTAATTTCTAATTCTGATGCTCTCCCAGAATATGTTTAACTGACTACAAGTAACTTTGCAAAAACATCAACTTATTCTAACACTCTAATGAAAGCAGGTACAGTCGTGGCCCAAAATATTGGCACCCTTTGTAAAAGTGACCAAAGAAGGTTGTGAAAATTCATTGTTAATCCTTTTGATATTTTATTAAAAAAATATTCACAAAAATGTATCCTTTCATTGGATAATAAGAAATGAAAAGTTTTTTCTCAAATGCTCATTGGACACAATTATTGGCCCCCCTAGACATTTTTATGAGTAAAATATCTCTGAAGTATATTCCCATTCAAATTCACAATTTTGAGCACTCAAGCTTGATTATAAACATGAAATTATCCAGCTATGGCTATGGCTACCTGTTTCACAGAAATATAAAGAGGAGGGAAAACAAAGCCCAAATTCCCTTAATCATTCATCACAATGAGAAAAACCAAAGAATGTATTTCTGATGTGATAATTGAGATAATTGAGCTTAACAAATTGGTGAAGTGGCTTTAAGAAAAGAGCTAGAGCAGTGAAAATTCCCATTTCCACCATCAGGGCAATAATTAAGAATCTCCAATCAACATAAAATGTTACAAAACTGCTTGGAAGAGGACTTGTCTATATCGTCCTAATGTGTGGTGAGAAGGAGAGTTTGAGTAGCTAAAGACTCGCCAAAGGTCACAGCTGGAGAACTGCAGCAAATAGCGGAGTCTCTGGTTCAGAAAACCTTTTTAAAAAAGTCAAACAGAACCTACATCAACACATGTTGTTTGGGAGGGTTACAAGAAAAATTATCCTAGCTCATTCAAAAACAAACTAAAGCATAATTCAGTTATCAGCCAAGACTGGAACTTTAAATGTGAATGGCTTCTATGATCAGATGAAACCAAAAAAATGAGATTTTTTTAGCAGCAAACACTCAAGATGGGTTAGGTGAACACAGAGAGAAAAAAGTAACCCATGTGCACAATGAAATATACTGCTGTATTTGTTTTTTTCTGGGCCTATATTTCTGCTGGAGGCCCTAGACATCTTGTTTAGAAACATGGCATCATGGATTCTATCAAATACCAACAGATAAAAAATCAGTAAGTGACTGTTAGAAATCTTATAATGGTCCATGTTTTGATCTTTCAACCATACAATAATCCAAACACAAACCTCGAAAACAACACAGAAATGGGTCACTGAGCTCAAAACCAAGCTTCTGCTATAGCCATTCCAGTCCTCTGACCTGAACCTTACAGAACATGAGAGGAGTGAACTGAAGAAGCACCAACATGGAGCTGGGAATCTAAAGGGTCTGGAGTGATTCTGGATGAAAGAATGGTCTCTGATCTCTTGTCAGGTGTTCTCTAACCTCATCAGGCATTATAGAAAAAAAAAAAATAGACCTGTTAATCTGGCAAATGGAGGTTTCAAAAAGTACTGAATAAAAGGGTGCCATTAATTGTGGCCAATGTGTATTAGAAAAAAAAAAAAAAACATTTATTTCATAATGATATTTCCCCCTGTTTTAAATTCTTATTATCCAATGAAAGGATACATTTTTGTGAATTTTTTATATAAAAGTGCAAAACGATTAAAGCAGATGAATTTTCACACCCTTCTTTGATCATATTTACCAAGGGTGCTGATATTTTTGGCCACGACTGTAGGTGCAACAACGCAACAACATAAATTTCAAAAGGAACCATAACAATAAAGTGAAACCACTATATTAAATAACAATTAAAAAAAATAAAATAAATTGATGTTATAATTTGACGTTGTTTGGATGTTACCATTATGACGCCTTGAAAACACTGGATTATGGTTGCCATACCTGATGACTAAATATCAGTATTTGATGTCAATCTGACGTTGGTTTAAGAGGTTGACTCGACGTTGGATTTTGATTTGCTAATGCCACAACCTAAAACTAACTACAGATAAACATCAAATGATGTTTTAATTTGAAGTTGTGTGGACGTTGCCATTATGACGTCTAGAAAACGTTGGATTATGGTTGCCATACCTGACGACTTAATATCAGTATTTGATGTCAATGTGACGTTGGCCTGAGACGTTGGCTCGACGTTGGGTTTAGGTTAGTTAATGTCACAACCTAAAAACAAACTAAAGATCAAAGTCAAATGGCGTTATAATTTGACGTTGTTTCGACATTAACATTATGACGTCTTGAAGACGTTGGATTTTGGTTGCCATACCTGACGACTAAACATCAGTTTTTGATGTCAAATGTGACATTGGCTTGAGATGTTGGCTCGACGGTGGATTTTGGTTAGTTAATGTCACAACCTAAAACTAACTACAGATCAACGTCAAATTATGTTTTAATTTTACGTTGTTTGGACGTTGCGATTATGACGTCTAGAAAATGTTGGATTTTGGTTGCCATACCTGACGACTTAATATCAGTATTTGATGTCAGTGTGACGTTGGCTTGAGACGTTGGCTCGACGTTGGATTTTAGTTAGTTAATGCCACAACCTAAAACTAACTACAGATCAACGTCAAATGATGTTTTAATTTGACGTTGTTTGGACGTTGCCATTATGACGTCTAGATAACGTTGGATTTTGGTTGCCATACATGACGACTTAATATCAGTATTTGATGTCAGTCTGACGTTGGCTTGAGACGTTGGCTCGACGTTGGATTTTGGTTAGTTAATGTCACAAACTAAAAACAAACTAAAGATCAAAGTCAAATGACGTTAGAATTTGACGTTGTTTGGACATTAACATTATGACTTTTGGTTGCCATACCTGGCGACTAAATATCAGTGTTTGATGTCAACCTGACGTTGGCTTGAGACGTTGTCTTGACGCTGGATTTTGGTTGGTTAATGCCACAGCTTAAAACTAACTACAGATCAACGTCAAATGATGTTTTAATTTGACGTTGTTTGGACATTGCCATTATGACGTCTAGAAAACGTTGGATTTTGGTTACCATACCTGACAACTTAATATCAGTTTTTGATGTCAATGTGACGTTGGCTTGAGACATTGGCTCGACGTTGGATTTTGGTTAGTTAATGCCACAACCTAAAACTAACTACAGATCAACATCAAATGATGTTTTAATTGGACGTTGTGTGGACGTTGCCATTATGACGTCTAGAAAACGTTGGATTATGGTTGCCATACCTGACGACTAAATATCAGTATTTGATGTCAATGTGACGTTGGCCTGAGACGTTGGCTTGACGTTGGGTTTAGATTAGTTAATATCACAACACAACCTAAAAACAAACTAAAGATCAAAGTCAAACAATGTTTTAATTTTACGTTGTTTGGACGTTGCCATTATGATGCTTTGTAGACGTTGGATTTTGGTTGCCATACCTGACGACTAAATATCATTATTTGATGTCAATCTGACGTTGGCTTGAGACATTGTCTTGATGTTGGATTTTGGTTAGTTAGTGCCACAACCTAAAACTAACTACAGATCAACGTCAAATGATGTTTTAATTTGACGTTGTTTCGACGTTGCAATTATGACGTCTAGAAAATTTTGGATTGTGGTTGCCATACCTGACGACTTAATATCAGTATTTGATGTCAGTGTGACGTTGGCTTGAGACGTTGGCTCGACGTTGGATTTTGGTTAGTTAATGTCACAAACCTACAACTAACTACAGATCCACGTCAAATGATGTTTTAACTTGACGTTGTTTGGACGTTGCCATTATGACGTCTAGAAAACATTGGATTTTGGTTGCCATACCTGACGACTAAACATCAGTTTTTGATGTCAGTGTGACATTGGCTTGAGACGTTGGCTCGACGTTGGATTTTGGTTAGTTAATGTCACAACCTACAACTAACTACAGATCCACGTCAAATGATGTTTTAACTTGACGTTGTTTGGACGTTGCCATTATGACGTCTAGAAAACGTTGGATTTGGTTGCCATACCTGATGACTTAAAATCAGTATTTGATGTCAGTGTGACATTGGCTTGAGACGTTGGCTAGACGTTGGATTTTGGTTATTTAATGCCACAACCTAAAACTAACTACAGATCAACGTCAAATGATGTTTTAATTTGACGTTGTTTGGACGTTGCCATTATGACGTCTAGAAAACATTGGATTTTGGTTGCCATACCTGACGACTAAACATCAGTTTTTGAGGTCAGTGTGACATTGGCTTGAGACGTTGGCTCGACGTTGGATTTTGGTTAGTTAATGCCACAACCTAAAACTAACTACAGATCAACGTCAAATGATGTTTTTAATTTGACGTTGTTTGGACGTTGCCATTATGACGTCTAGAAAACGTTGGATTTTGGTTGCCATACCTGACGACTTAATATCAGTATTTGATGTCAGTGTGACGTTGGCTTGAGACGTTGGCTCGACGTTGGATTTTAGTTAGTTAATGCCACAACCTAAAACTAACTACAGATCAACGTCAAATGATGTTTTAATTTGACGTTGTTTGGACGTTGCCATTATGACGTCTAGAAAACGTTGGATTTTGGTTGCCATACCTGACGACTTAATATCAGTATTTGATGTCAATGTGACGTTGGCTTGAGACGTTGGCTCGACGTTGGATTTTGGTTAGTTAATGCCACAACCTAAAACTAACTACAGATCAACGTCAAATGATGTTTTAATTTGACGTTGTTTGGACGTTGCCATTATGACTGCTAGAAAACTTTGGATTTTGGTTGCCATACCTGACATCTTAATATCAGTATTTGATGTCAGTGTGACGTTGGCTTGAGACGTTGGATCGACTTTGGATTTTGGTTAGTTAATGCCACAACCTAAAACTAACTACAAATCAACGTCAAATGATGTTTTAATTTGACGTTGTTTGGACGTTGCCATTATGACGTCTAGAAAACATTGGATTTTGGTTGCCATACCTGACGACTAAACATCAGTTTTGATGTCAGTGTGACATTGGCTTGAGACGTTGGCTCGACGTTGGATTTTGGTTAGTTAATGCCACAACCTAAAACTAACTACAGATCAACGTCAAATGATGTTTTAATTTGACGTTGTTTGGACGTTGCCATTAGGACGTCTAGAAAACGTTGGATTTTGGTTGCCATACCTGACGACTTAATATCAGTATTTGATGTCAGTGTGACGTTGGCTTGAGACGTTGGCTCGACGTTGGATTTTAGTTAGTTAATGCCACAACCTAAAACTAACTACAAATCACCGTCAAATGATGTTTTAATTTGACGTTTTTTGGACGTTGCCATTATGACTGCTAGAAAACGTTGGATTTTGGTTGCCATACCTGACATCTTAATATCAGTATTTGATGTCAGTGTGACATTGGCTTGAGACGTTGGCTCGACGTTGGATTTGGTTAGTTTAATGCCACAACCTAAAACTAACTACAGATCAACGTCAAATGATGTTTTAATTTGACGTTGTTTGGACGTTGCAATTATGACGTCTAGAAAATTTTGGATTGTGGTTGCCATACCTGACGACTTAATATCAGTATTTGATGTCAGTGTGACGTTGGCTTGAGACGTTGGCTCGACGTTGGATTTTAGTTAGTTAATGCCACAACCTAAAACTAACTACAGATCAACGTCAAATGATGTTTTAATTTGACGTTGTTTGGACGTTGCCATTATGACTGCTAGAAAACGTTGGATTTTGGTTGCCATACCTGACGACTAAACATCAGTTTTTGATGTCAATGTGACATTGGCTTAAGACGTTGGCTCGACGTTGGATTTTGGTTAGTTAATGCCACAACCTAAAACTAACTACAGATCAACGTCAAATGATGTTTTAATTTGACGTTGTTTGGATGTTGCCAATTTGACGTCTAAACAACGTTGGATTTTGGTTGGTTAATGCCACAACCTAAAACTAACTACAGATCAACGTCAAATGATGTTTTAATTTGACGTTGTTTCGACGTTGCCGTTATGACGTCTAGAAAACGTTGGATTTTGGTTGCCATACCTGACGACTTAAGATCAGTATTTGATGTCAGTGTGACATGGCTTGAGACGTTGGCTCGACGTTGGATTTTGGTTAGTTAATGCCACAACCTAAAACTAACTACAAATCAACGTCAAATGATGTTTTAATTTGACGTTGTTTGGACGTTGCCATTATGACGTCTAGAAAACGTTGGATTATGGTTGCCATACCTGATGACTAAACATCAGTATTTGATGTCAGTGTGACGTTGGCTTGAGACGTTGGCTCGACGTTGGATTTTGGTTAGTTAATGCCACAACCTAAAACTAACTACAGATCAACGTCAAATGATGTTTTAATTTGACGTTGTTTCGACGTTGCCCTTATGACGTCTAGAAAACGTTGGATTTTGGTTGCCATACCTGACGACTTAAGATCAGTATTTGATGTCAGTGTGACATTGGCTTGAGACGTTGGCTCGACGTTGGATTTTGGTTAGTTAATGCCACAACCTAAAACTAACTACAAATCAACGTCAAATGATGTTTTTAATTTGACGTTGTTTGGACGTTGCGATTATGACGTCTAGAAAACGTTGGATTATGGTTGCCATACCTGATGACTAAACATCAGTATTTGATGTCAATGTGACGTTGGCTTGAGACGTTGGCTAGACGTTGGGTTTAGGTTAGTTTAATGCCACAACCTAAAAAAAACTACAGATCAACGTCAAATGATGTTTTAATTTGACGTTGTTTGGACGTTGCCATTATGAAGTCTAGATAACGTTGGATTTTGGTTGCCATACCTGACATCTTAATATCAGTATTTGATGTCAGTGTGACGTTGGCTTGAGACGTTGGCTCGACGTTGGATTTTGGTTAGTTAATGCCACAACCTAAAACTAACTACAGATCAACGTCAAATGATGTTTTAATTTGACGTTGTTTTCGACGTTGCCATTATGACGTCTAGAAAACGTTGGATTTTGGTTGCCATACCTGACGACTTAAGATCAGTATTTGATGTCAGTGTGACATTGGCTTGAGACGTTGGCTCGACGTTGGATTTTGGTTAGTTAATGCCACAACCTAAAACTAACTACAGATCAACGTCAAATGATGTTTTAATTTGACGTTGTTTGGACGTTGCCATTATGACGTCTAGAAAACGTTGGATTTTGGTTGCCATACCTGACGACTTAATATCAGTATTTGTTGTCAATGTGACGTTGGCTTGAGACGTTGACTCGACGTTGGATTTTGGTTAGTTAATGCCACAACCTAAAACTAACTACAGATCAACGTCAAATGATGTTTTAATTTGACGTTGTTTCGACGTTGCCGTTATGACGTCTAGAAAACGTTGGATTTTGGTTGCCATAACTGACGACTTAAGATCAGTATTTGATGTCAGTGTGACATTGGCTTGAGACGTTGGCTCGACGTTGGATTTTGGTTAGTTAATGCCACAACCTAAAACTAACTACAGATCAACGTCAAATGATGTTTTAATTTGACGTTGTTTGGACGTTGCCATTATGACGTCTAGAAAACGTTGGATTATGGTTGCCATACCTGACGACTAAACATCAGTTTTTGATGTCAGTGTGACATTGGCTTGAGACGTTGGCTCGACGTTGGATTTTGGTTAGTTAATGCCACAACCAAAACTAACTACAGATCAACGTCAAATGATGTTTTAATTTGACGTTGTTTGGACGTTGCCATTAGGACGTCTAGAAAACGTTGGATTTTGGTTGCCATACCTGACGACTTAATATCAGTATTTGATGTCAATGTGACGTTGGCTTGAGACGTTGGCTCGACGTTGGATTTTGGTTAGTTAATGCCACAACCTAAAACTAACTACAGATCAACGTCAAATGATGTTTTAATTTGACGTTGTTTCGACGTTGCCGTTATGACGTCTAGAAAACGTTGGATTTTGGTTGCCATACCTGACGACTTAAAATCAGTATTTGATGTCAGTGTGACATTGGCTTGAGACGTTGGCTCGACGTTGGATTTTGGTTAGTTAATGCCACAACCTAAAACTAACTACAGATCAACGTCAAATTATGTTTTAATTTGACGTTGTTTGGACGTTGCCATTATGACGTCTAGAAAACGTTGGATTATGGTTGCCATACCTGACGACTAAACATCAGTTTTTGATGTCAGTGTGACATTGGCTTGAGACGTTGGCTAGACGTTGGATTTTGGTTAGTTAATGCCACAACCAAAACTAACTACAGATCAACGTCAAATGATGTTTTAATTTGACGTTGTTTGGACGTTGCCATTAGGACGTCTAGAAAACGTTGGATTTTGGTTGCCATACCTGACGACTTAGTATCAGTATTTGATGTCAATGTGACGTTGGCTTGAGACGTTGGCTCGACGTTGGGTTTAGGTTAGTTAATGTCACAACCTAAAACAAACTACAGATCAACGTCAAATGATGTTTTAATTTGACGTTGTTTGGACGTTGCCATTATGACGTCTAGGTAACGTTGGATTTTGGTTGCCATACCTGACGACTAAATATCAGTATTTGATGTCAATGTGACGTTGGCTTGAGACGTTGGCTAGACGTTGGATTTTGGTTATTTTATAACACAACCTAAAAACAACCTAATATCATCGTCAGATGATGTTGGTCTTGGACGTCAATTTAACGTTGTCATTAGACGTTGGCTTGACATTGAATTTTGGTTACCTGACGTCGCGACCTAAATCTAATCTAATATTAACGTCATATGACGTTGTGTGCCGACAACGTGATTCGTTCAGGCGCATCACGTGACGTGCTCTGACATTTTCACAGTGTTTTTGACTGTTTTTCTGTTTAGTTGAAGGCCATACATGCTGAGTTAAAGGTTTTGATGTGTTTTAGTTGGTTTGTATTGTTGATTTGACAAGATATTGTGTCTGTAAATAGTTGTTTCCACTAAAAAAAATAATTAGCTTTTACATTACAAATCTTTAAATGCCGTTTTCTCAAAATGAGTTTTTTGTCATTCTTCGGTACAAACATCTTAGCCTATGTAGCAGCTATGTGCACCAAACTCTCCAGTTATACACTTATATTCTGTATTCTGAAGATATCTCCAGAGGGATTTGTTAATAAATCATTACTGGCCTGATTAATGAGACATTTTAATAAAAATAAAAAAAAAATATGCCGAAAATATATAAATATATAAATATGCTGAAATCCCTCTGAACATCTTTTTTATCCTATGTGTAATCAAAATGAAAAAAAAAAAAAAAAAATAGCACCTGGCTTTATCATATATTCATCATATGTCTGCAAATATACAGTATGCAAAATTGCGCATGTTTAATGAGATAAAGCATAATTTGCATAATTAGACATACAAAAAAAACTTGTAAATCATTTTTTATGAACTTGTGTAAGTAATCAACTGAGGAAGTTTCATGGTGATATCTATTATTTTTAAATTTTACCCTATTCACCTGTAGTGTCTCGCCTTAAAAGCTAACGATACGTTAACTATCAGAGGTGGAGGTCTTGAGTTACGTGACTGCACTCTAATAAATGAAGAAAATTACTTGACTCTGACTTGAGAACAAATACTCTAAAGTCTTTAACGGCATGATTCGATAATGACTTTATTAGAATTGCAATTATACTTTTTTTTAAACCATTGCCTCTGTCATTAACTAATATACAAACTATAAGCCAAGAAACCAGCGGTGCTGGTGCCTCTCTGAGTCTGATCAGAGTCTACGTCTACGCGGCTGCATGAGTCATGATGACACGGAAAAACGTTAGAGTAGAATCTACGAATATTGTTTGTTAGGACAGTGTCTGACAGTGTTTCCAACAACACAAAATTGGCCCCTCTGTATTAATTGTGGCCCCTCTTGTGCCCCCCAGTTGAAAAAATCCTAGAATCGCCCCTGAATATGATACATTGATCACAGCCTTAAACTCAAGCTAAACATGCTGTAAAGATCGTATACCAGTATTGTTCTGAATATAAAAACAATAATAATATATATTTTTTTCTTGTAAATACATCTGAAATAAAATTGGATCATCTTAAATTCAGGGTCTAGACTTTTACATGTCAATATTATGCCTGCAATAATAGCTGGCATCAAAAACCATATAACCCAGTTTTATATAATTGGTGGGTCGCAAGATAGTTTTGTGTGTGTCAAGGAGTGTTCGGTCAAAGAAACAACAACATTCATTCCATATTTTTCCTGATGCAACACTTTTACTTTGAAAGACATGCATGTAATCTGTTTTTAAACACGTTTAATTAATTTTAAAAATGGTGGAGACCATAGACTAGGGATAGTTCAGCCAAAATTGAAAGTTCTGGTCATCAATTACTCACCCTCATGTCGTTCATCTTTGGAGCACAAATTAAGATATGTTTGATGCATTCTGAGAGCTCTCTGACCCTCCCATAGCCAGCAATGTGATTAGCACGATCAATGTCCAGAAACTTGGTAAGGACATTGGTAAAATAATCCATGTGACATCAGGGGTTCAACCGTAATTTTACAAAACTACGAGAATATTTTTTGTGTGCGAAGTAAACAAAAATAACTCATTTATTCAACAATTCATCTTCTCTGCGTCACCCTAGCTCCATTTCGGAGAGAATCCACAGAAAGTAAACAGTGTATGCTTATATGTGACAGCTGCACCACACAGCCTATTTTTAAATAGTTGTTATTTCTGTTTACTTTGCACACAAAAATGAATCCCGTAGCTTCGTGAAATTATGGTTGAACCCTGGTGTCACATGGATTATTTTACCAATCTCCTTGCTGTGTTTCTGGACATTGATCATGTTAATTACATTGCTGTCCTTGGCAGGGTCAGAGAGCTCTCGGGATGCATCAAAAATATATTATATTATAAATAGTCTTATGGGTTTCGAACGACATGAGAGTAAGTAATTAATGACATCATTTTCATTTTTGAGTGAACTAACCCTTTAAGGACAGTTACAAATGAAGTTTACCATTATGATCCTGTGAATACACACTACACATTTCAGACCATACACCTGCCGATTGTAGTATCATTTTCACAGTGAGTCAGGATCTCACAGACTCACAATATCAAGCTTTACTTGTGAAGAAATAAACAAAAACAAATGGAGGGCAATCAGTGTCGTCAGCTTGTTCTCTTGGAGTAAGTTATGTTTCACAGGAAGAAAAAAACAAAACAAGAGAAATACAAATATGATCTTTCTTAATACCCCACTGTTGTGGCATGTTTGTGGCTGGTGAGTTTCAGCTGTAGAAGCAGACAGCATCTGGTTGGTGAAGCTTGCCCGCTCTGTGGCTATCAGGGGTATCACGTCAGAGGCAGTCTGATCAAAACTCATAAACATTAAACATGATAAACATTTACAGTTTGGGATTGTGCGGGTGCTGACGTGATCAGAAGCAATAAAATAACCGTAATGACACCACTCACAAGGATTTTTTTTTTGCAGATGTTAGCATATTCTCTGATTTCGTCACTGTGTTATTTTTAATTGTTCATGAGAGGTCAGTAAGGAGAGGAGTGAGCTGGTGAAACCCACTGTGGCTGCACCGAAAAAAGAAAAAAAAATAATAATAAAAAAAACTTTCCGTTTGGCATTAAAGACCAAGTTTTACTTCGGTACTTTTATTCAAGCAGAAAGGAATAGGTTTCATGAAGTATGTGTTTTTCAATAAAAAATAAATAAATAAAACATTTGTAGTGTATGCAAATTTGTCATGTCTATATGTAGCATTCTGTGAAACCACTGCACTGTGAGGAAACTGCTTGTGGTCAGTGTACAGCGGAAAACTTCAGAGCTGATTTCCTGATTACCACCTAGATGCACTTTCACACAACGCCCCTCAACATCATACACATGTACAGACAATACATGCTGGCTCAATTGTTTGACCATCATCATGCAATGAGCATCAAATATACAATCAACATTTAAATAACAGCTCACTGATTGAAGAGCGATTTGGAAATACTTACTCGGCCTTCACAAGAAAACTAGTGTGACTGAAAGAATGAGCTTCTCGCCAAAGGCTTGTGTGTTTCTACTGATGTGTAAGCTCTGATCTTTAGTTCTAATTTACTGTTTCAAGATGAATTATTTAATGCATATTTTACCTGTATTTATTTGTATGCTAAATGTCATGTTACTGTATATGTTGTGTTTCAGCAGTGTTCTGTGCTGAAATCAAGTGTATCATTAGTGACATATAACGTCAGTCAAGTTTAAATCAGCTGATTCACGTCATGCTTATATAAGTTCTATTCACATTTTTTCCCTGATTACCCTTCTCCATCCCTAGCTCCTCTTTTCGTCCACATTCAGGGCCTGGCCTTCTGATATTCCTTCTAAAAAATTAATGATATCCTCTATAAACAGGGGTTCACTTAAGTGGTCTGCAGGTCCGTATGCGCAACCAAAATAAAAAATGCGTTATGTTCTGACAGAACATTTGTGTGGTACATGGTTGACAGCTGCTAATACACAAATACTAGGACTGGGACAACGCGTCGAGGTCATCGATGACATTGACGCAAAAAATACGTCGACGCAAAATATGTGCATTGATTCGTCGACCTGTTTTTATTTCTCTAAAAAACGTTTGCAAAACGTTTACCTTATGTGCGCTGAATATACGCGATGGCCGGATCAACATTCTGTCCAACGTTATATAACCAATCCAGGGTTTTTTCCTGCATTGATCTTTTTTTTTTTTTTGGCGGCTGTCAAAGCCTTATTTGATCGGTGACGGTGAGTGATCTGTTGCTCCTGACAGGGCGCATACGAGAGAAAACCCCGGCTGCGTGCGCACAGAGTCTTCAAACAACACGAGCGCTTATTGCTCTCTCTCTCCCTTGTGCATATTAATTAAAATCATTAACCACTATGGAAAAAGGGCGAAACACCAAAGTTTCATGCGCGCTCGTGCACTCACAGTCTTCAAACTACACGAGCGCTGTCTTGCTCTCTCTCTCTCTCCCTCGTGCATATTAACCAAAATCATTAGACACAATAGAAAAAGGGCGGAATGGCAAAGTTTCACGTGGAGCGTTCAGAGATTTTTTTTTTCTCCATGACAGGCTGCTGGCTCCCACTGTAAATTTTTTTACTTTTTTTTTTTTTTTGGAAAAGCACTCTCTGTATTAGCTTAAACCCCTCATGTTTACATTGGTTACTGAATTCTTTCAATTGCTCTAAACAAGTATTTTGGGTGACCTTTATTTTCATCTGAAAGAATAACTTTTTTTCAGTAAGCTTGTTTTTCAAGGCTTCAAGGTTTTATTGAATGCTATCTCTATACAAGTGCAAAGTAATGCATTCTTAGTCCTTTATTTTGTAATTTTAAGAGCAATAAACATATATTGCAATGTTAAGGAATTCATGTTTTTTTTCATTCAGATATGTAAATCAACATATATAAATTGTTAGTAGTCAATTAATGGGGAGATAATCGAAATCGAATCGGTCTGAAAAAAATAATTGTTAGATTAATCGATGCATCAAAAAAAAAAAAAAAATCGCTAGATTAATCGTTAATCGTTTATCCCAGCCCTAACAAATACCATTTTAGATCACAGACTGTTCTATATAAGTTTTATTTTCAACCTGAAAGCATAAATCTAGGCTATGTCATGCCGTTTTCAAAGCACAATGCAAAACTGTGACATTCATCCACTGACACTGTTAAAAGCCTGCTGATTTTAAGTTTCAATATGATGATCAAAATGATTTTAATGTATTTATTTTCAGACTCTTATCCAAAGAGACTTAAAATTGGGGATTACATAAAGCAATTATTCTTAAAGAGGCAAACAAAGAAATTAGTAGTAAATATTAGCATTTCATTTTTTAATTTACTGTAAAATAAATGTATTTGTATTTAATACTAAGACTGCCTTTTATTTTTAATAATATTATCACACACTATTATTTAGTTTATGTACTATTATATATATATATATATATATATATATATATATATATATATATATATATATATATATATAAAACAACAGAATAAAGTGCAATGATATTATACCTATTATTAATTCATTTTTTGTATAGTTATATTTAATGGGTCACGCTATGTGCAGTGTGAGGACCAAACCAAATCTCCTGAAAAAATTATGTGCACCCATGGTTATAAATTTACATTAGTTCTTTGTCAATATGGTCCAGACAGAATTGTGCTGATGTGTGTGTGTATGTGTGTGTGTGTGCAGTGAGCAGTTCACAGTGTGTGGATATTACAGTGACAGGAACAGAGGGAGAACACGCACTCATTACGTGTCCTTATGCTAAAGGATATGAAAAAGCTTTCAAAGGCTTTTACAAAGGAAATTACAAAGATTATGATCTTATACTAAAATCTAATGGAGGAGAGACCTCAGTAAATGGCAGATTCTCTCTGCGGGACGATGGCAAGATGAGATCATTGACAGTGACCATCAGAAACCTGAGGATGGAAGATGCAGGACCATACATCTGTCGAGCTGGATATGGATACCTTAAACAAATCCATCTAAATGTGATCCGAGGTGTGGTGTAAATGAGTAAACAACAATCGATTTCATCCACTGTGCTTTATGCTGTGATCAATGGTCTTTTCATTAATGGATTTGTTTTGTTTGAATGGTGTGATGATTCTCCTTGTTTTCAGCTCCACAGAGGCCAGTCCAGTCCAGACCAGTCCAGATCTATACCTCCACCTTTCCTCCAGGTACTAGATATCCATTACTACATATTCAATACCGTGTCAGTATAACAGCACAATCTATCTAATTTCCCTTCAGGTCAAACTCAGAGCTCACTTTCAACCAGGCTGCCATGGTTGAGCACATCAGACTTGAATCCTCAATCCAGCAGCTTCACGATCACAGATCATCACATCTCCTCACCAGCTCAGATCAGCTGCTGCCCGTCCTCTCTCAGTAACTCTCCTCTCATATGCTTTATGTCTGTATGATGTCACAATGATTTCTATATCTGACTGATATTTTTGCTTTTACGGACACTCTCTACATCCCCAAGTGAGTTGGTGGTTCTCACATTATCACAGCTGGACTTTTGCTTCTATTGGTTCGGATGTCTACCTGTGTGGGTTTGCTGTGGATTGATGTGTCTATACTGAACTTAAACATATGATACACTTCCTACTATCTTCTATCCCTAAAGCAGGACTGGTATCTGTTTAAAGACACTCATGACTGTTGTGGTAATGCTGGTTTGCTGCGGATCAAGAGGTCAAGGAGAGAAGAACAAAAGTCTTTCACTCTTGTGTTTAGTAATTTATTATCACTGGCCTGTTCAGAGATGAATTCCTGTGCTGTGGTGACTACAAGCTTTCTCTCTGAAACTTGACACAGACTGGACGATGGTCTCCTATTTAATCAGCTGACCCAAGCAGGGTCACTTACAAGGGTTGTCTGAAAAGTATTCAGCCATTTCTTATTTTATTTTTTGCATGTTTTGTGTTTGCTTTTGTTTCAAAGTGCTTTGAGAAAGTAACTCGAAGGTCCCATACAAAATAAATGTATTTATTATTATTATTAGCATGATAAATATGATGCTATTTCTTGTGTAAATATCTTTGATTTAATTATGTGAACCAACTCAGTGGTTTATGTTGTGTTTTGTATGTTCAGGTTCATCCATCATCATCATCACTGCAGGAGGTCTGGTTTTGCTCCTGATTTTTGCTGTTTTACTTGTGGCTGTATGGAAAAGGAAGAAAAAGACTTGTGGTAATAATACATAAATAAAATCTACATTTCTGATGTGTCCCCAGTGAATTCAGACATGTCTTCTTACTAGACTCTATAACAGAAAATATAAACTGTGCAACATGATTTTTGTGTAGGTGTAAGGTGTAAATAAAGCAAAAGTTATTGGAGTATGTTTACAAGTAAATTCGGTTTCAGTCTTTCTACTTAAAAATTGCATATTCAACTAAATGTGTTCAATCCATCTTGAAATCAGTTCTAATCATTCATAACAATGATAAATAAAACATTTTTTCTTTGTCTTCAGAATTATTCTAGTCAGATTGAACAAAATATTTGATACTGTGGCACTGGATTCAAGCTAGCAGGGAAGTTTTAAGAGTAATGTAATCTTCATCTATTACAGGTTTGTTCTCCTCTTCTGCTGAAGGGGTTAATCTGACAGAAAATAGAAGAACAGAGGTGAGTCAGGATAATGTTCACCTAACATTTCGATAATTAACTGTGTCATGAACTTTAGTTCTTCTCAAGTCAGGGTTTACATCATTGCTCGATGATGACGAATTTAATCATTTCCTTTTTTCCAATTCCAATTAAGAACGCTTATGTGAAAGGAAAACCATCTGTGTTCTCAAATCTACACACAGCTCAACGTGATGATGGTTTTGTACTGAACAAATTTCACAGACCTGCAAACACAGAAACAGTCGACACAGACCTCGACTACATGAATGTTGCTGCTGCTGAGAGAAACGCTGTGGATCCAGATCAGATCTACACAGAACTGAACTCCAGCAGACAGAGTGACGTTTATCAGAGTCTCAGAACTGATTCTGTTCAAGAAGAGTCCATCTATCACAGTATTGGTCAAACACTGGACTGAACACTGAAGCCCCTTTTTTTACTTTTATTGAATATGAATATTGCATAAACTTTAAAAATGGTGCAGTGGTCTTAAATAAACTTGTAGGTCTAATAAATGCTAAATGTATGACTACTTTATCTGTAAACATGTTCACTAATAAGGGAGTGTCTGATGACATCACAAGAAAACAATCTGTCTCAAACCTTCGTCGTTGATTTCCTGAGCTGAAATATTTGTAACTAAAATGTTGAAAAATGATACATACTTTGTAAGGAAACACGTTGAGAGTTTATCAAGGGAAACTATCTGATTCTGATTAGATTTTGGTCAATCAGATCAAATTGGGTCAATTTGTGAAAGTTTGTAGTTCAACATAAAAAAAAGGATTCTAAAATTGGATAACAATCACATTTTGGATCTGTATCAAACCGCCAGTATGTGTTTTTCAAGACCTTTCAGTAAGATTGAGAAACCGTTGATAAAAGCAATACAACTTTAAAACAAATTATGAGGAAAATGCGATTTGCATCATTCAATGAGTTGAGGATTTATATTTTTTATTTTGCTCTTGACTCATTTAACTATTCTAGACATTAGGCAACCTATAATAATCCATAAATACTGCCCAAAATAGCTTTCAGTTTCAAACTAAAATAATCCTTATACATCTTCAGGCCATTGATCACTGTATATTAATCATCAGAGATGAACCACTTCAAAGAAGTTTTTAGTTGCATCCCTCAAATGATCAGAGGTTTTAATGAACCAACATATTTTTCTTTTTCTGGAGCCTAATAGTTATTAATATGTTGCTTTGGCTCATTTCACATGTTGTCCATCAGAGGTCAGTGTGGAGAGGAGTTATCCACTGATGATGTGTTTAGAAAATGAGCTTGCACCTTCAGCACTGAAGGACACACAGAAGTGTTACACTCTCAAGACTTTTCTTTTAGCAGCAGTTATGTTTTGTCACTGGTGTAAAGCAGCAGAGCTATTAACACTCCAATGTTGAGCAAAAGAGATCTGTGTGTAAAGAATCAGTGTCTATACTCTGTGGCTATATAAAGAAAATCCGCCCCTTCCGTGCCCATATCGGGATGTGGAACAATTAAGTCAAAATTATAAAAAGGAAAAATCGCTTGGAAAAGGGGGGAAATGGTAAACGCGAATGCCAAGTGGCAGGTGAGCAAACCAAACAATGGACCTGAGTCGTATCTGAGGAGCTGATCGGCGGGAGTGAGACGCACGCTGTATTAGGTCAGGGTGAGTGCGGAAATAAAGATTCACCAGGCTGCAGAGAGAGAGTGTAACGACCTGCTGAAGGAACTCAAAAGATCGTCATTCCATTGGGTTTTGCTAATCCGGAGAAAACGCGAGTAGGGGGAGGCTGCAGACCTGGAGCTGGTAGATGTAGGCCCCAAGCAGTTTTACGCCCCTGTTGTTCCTCATGCGTCCATTAGGGGGAGGCTGTATATTAATATATGAGCCTAGTCATCAAAACAGCAGACCATATCTGTATGATAGCAGCAGACATTTTTTGAAGCCACACGAATTGAGGTATGTAAATAAGTTATTGTTGTTGATTGTATCGTAATGATGCAACATTTATTATTTATAAACGATTGATGCGATATCAATTCAAAAGATGGGCAATAATTTATTTCGAGAGGCAAAAGTACTTGATTGAGTCAGTCTGTCTGACTCAAACTTAGCTAACCACGTGAAGGTTAAGCTGCCCCTAGTCTTCTCTTTACCCGCTCTGTCTCACTCACTTTTAAAATTAATTACATTTTTATTTTTATCTTGTTGTCTGTCTTTAGCTTGCGTGACATGGCTTCTTCTGGTAAGTGAGCTTTTCTGTTTTCTTCCTTAGAAGGTTGCTATAAAGTTTATTGCTAGTCATTAAATTCTAACAATACAACTTAAATACTAATCCTGTGACATTACAATTTCTGTTAGCTTGACATGCCTGCAATCAGGGAGTGGTGGTGTCTACGTCTAATTGAGCGGTTTGAGACAGAGGGGTATGTGTATTAGTTTCTTTACATCTCAGTTTGGTGTTTCATTCTTTGTTCCTTTCTTGTCAGTAGAAATAATTGACCAAACTGAGGCATTACAGGTCACTAAATTATTTATACATTATACGTTGGTTATATGTAATTATTAATTATACATTAAATTATCAATGCAGCCTGTGTATTGTCCACAACAAGAAGTGTCCTATTGGGGGCCAACAATGTAGATTTTTTTTCTTTTTTAAAAGGCACGGGAAAAGGTTCACCCACTGGACCGAGGAGGCAAGATGCCTGACTGAAGGGACATTACGACCAGTCTACAGGAGTTTTCCAGGACTAACACATGACTTGCCACAACATGTTGTTGCCAGGAGGAACCGAAAGTTATCCAACCAGGCTCTGGTGGACTTCATTGTGGCAAGAGGAACCGATAACCACATTCAGGTACATGCATCAAGAATGCATTTTTTAACTGCATTCTAAACCAATAGCTTGTCTAGTAAATAAACAACTTACACATACATGTAAATGTTTTTAATGTCATTTTCAATTTTCTCTGCACAGTCCATCATCAATGGACAAAAAAAATCACAGTGGCTTGACACTTTTTCCAAGTGTTCCATAAAGAAAGTGCCTGTGCCATTGTTCAATGAAGATCAGGAACAAATTGATATGATCTACACTCACCTGACTTCAATTCTGAACAGTACACCCACACACACCCACAGTGACCAGATCAGATTTATTATGGATGTCCTTTTTCCAGAGGTAGGACTAATGTGTTAGTTGTGCTCTGCATGGTGTCATATTCACATTGTTTTTAATGTCAAATAGTTTATCCATAATGTTAGACCATTGTGCTAAAAATAATAGTTTTGTGCTTAATATAGAAAAGGCACTTTTGATTTTGTTGTAAAAAAAAACAAAACAACAACAACAAAACTAAACATGCAAAATGATGCTTGGCCTATTTGGGCAGTGATAAATCTCAGTTCTTTCTCTGGTAGTCCATCATCTGTGCTCTTGCTGTTGTGGAACATGTGTCCATCTTGAAGGCTGAGGAGAAATTCCTGCGAGGACCTGTCATTGAAGGTACTGTAAGGATCCTATAAAGGAAATATTTATAATTAACCATTGTTTCTACCACTATGCAACTTTTGCTTTATTTATTTTTATCAGTGAGCGGGAGCACTTTGACAGCAGGATAAAAAAAAAACAATTAAAGAAGAGTGGCAAGCCATAGGAGAGTCTACAGGAGTCATGCTGTTAAGAAATAAAAGTCATGGTGTTAATAAATATTTTTGTGAACAACAATATTGTCTCTTTCTTTTAAATGACCCTTGGAATTTTAGAAAAGGGTTAAATTGTGTTTGTCTTCATAAAATGCTATGTAGGACATGTTTTGCAGCTGTATGACGACCAATTGTGAATTATACAGCAGATATTTCATTTAGGATGCAAATGATTATACAGTACTGTATGTCTAATGGCCTAAATATGGTTAATATCTAAATATAGCTTAATATAAATTCACAGCATCATATATCAGTCAGTCTCCTGTATATAAAAACAGTTTATAAATAAATATAAATAATATATTTTACAGTAGGTCATAGGTCTGCTCTGCAGCCTCCCCATATAGTGTTATTCGCCGTATTTCCTTCTCCCCCTACTGGACGCATGAGGAACAACAGGGGCGTAAAACTGCTTGGGGGCCTATATCTACCGGCTCCAGGTCTGCAGCCTCCCCATATAGGAAAACACTGCCTCCAAAGGATCTTTTCCCTGCCAGACATGGTCAGCGATATTGCACACACACACTCACACACTAACGCACTTCATTGCACGCACTTCATCCACACATTCGCGAGTCACTTTGAGTGACCGATTTATTTATAGTACTGACTTTCATTTCATTTCCCTTTCAGTATATCTATGACTTTGGTTGCTCAAGAGAAAAAATATATACTAATCCTGTGTTTTTTTGTTGTTGTTTTTTTCTCGCCGATCCTCTGCTGTATTCAACACAATGTCAGGACTTTTTAGCATTGCATCCTCTTGCAGAGAGTGACTTGTTGGCAACCTTCCGAAGTGTACTTCATGGCACAGCACGAGACTGGTGGGAGGTTGCTCGCTCTTCAATAACGACATGGAGTGAGTTTGAGACTTCTTTTTTGTCCGCTTTTCTTTCTGAAGATTATGAAGACGAGCTGGCTGAGAGAGTACTTACTAGATTGCAAGGAGGAAAAGAAACCATAAAAGACTTTGCTTTCACATATAGAGCACTCTGCAAAAGATGGAAGCCCACTTTGACCGGAATAGAAATAGTTAAAATGATTCTTAAAAACATAAAGCCTTACCTAGCCAGTCAGTTACGCGGACGTGTAAGCACTGTGGAAGAGCTGGTAAAGCTAGGACACCAACTGGAGAAAGACCATGAGCTGCAGTTGCAATATGAAATGTGCATGGGCCGAAAACTACAATCTGAAGTGTCACAAAAAACCACCAGTAACAAGCAACCTGAAAAACCACAAGTTCAATGCTGGAGATGTAAAGGAAACCACTCACCTGGTTACTGTCCAAATTATGCCTCCCTAACCACAAACCAATCTGCAAAACAACACCAGTCCAATCCACACCTGTTTCAGTCTTGTAAACCTGGAGGTCAAGCCACAAACAATTTTATCACGGCCACAACAAACAAAACATCAAATTCTAAGAATTTAAAGAAAACACCCTTTAAACCAGCCCCTGCCCCTCCTGCTATCATTCCTCAACAGCTTATCATTCCAGTCAGTATTGGCAGCTGGTATGGAAAGGCCATTCTAGATACAGGTGCAAGCTATACCATGATCCACAAAAGCCTGTGGAGAAAGCTCTTCTTGCCAGGAGAACTCAAGCCTTGGTCACTTGGTCCACTGTACCTAGCAAATGGTGAAGCAGAAGTCCCATTAGGATGGGTTCAATTGCAAATCAATATGCATGACCAAACTTTTACTCTACCTGTTGTTATCCTTTCCCCCAAGCACTTGCATACGCTGTGATTTTAGGGTTGGATTTCACTTTCTTCAGTGGCTTACAAATAAATGTCATTGATAGAAAATATTCATTCAAGACTACTCCACAAGACGAGTATCCTTTTCAACCTGGTAATGCCAGTGTACCTAATGTCCCTCACTGCATACCTAGCCCTTCAGGCCAGCAACCAGAGCAGCCTCCAAGGACACTTAACCCATCCCTCTCACTATTAAGTTCTGTTCCTCCACCCCAACCTGCATTCATAACGGCATCTGTCGAGGCAAATGTACAAACGCTAATCGACACCGAAGTAAGTGAAGCACATCTATCTCCCCTTGACAAACAAAAGTTAAAGACCATCTTAGAAACCATCTTAGAATACCCAAGTGTGTGTTGTACAACCTGGATGGACTGATGTTCTGAAACATTGTATTTATACTAACCATCAGGTCCCTATCAAACAGCGTCCTTATCGCATGTCACCTGCCAAGCAGGTTGTTGTAAAAGAGTAGCTTGAAGAAATGGTGAAAGCAGGAATTGTGGAACAATCACACTCTGGCTGGGCATTGCCTGTCGTGTTGGTCCCTAAAAAAGATGGCAGCCTTAGATTTTGTGTTGATTACCGAAAACTAAATGCAGTAACTGAGAACGATGCTTACCCAATTCCAAATATAACCGAGATACTCAAATCACTCTCAGGTTCAGCAATCTTCACAACCATCGACCTAAATAGTGGTTACTGGCAGGTGGCCATGGAAGCCCAAAGTAAGCATAAAACTGCATTTATTACACCTTCAGGACTCTACCACTTTAATGTAATGCCTTTTGGTCTGAAAAATGCCCCCGCCACATTCCAGAGGCTAATGGAGACTGTACTGGGAAAATTGAGAGGAAAAATATGCTTTGTCTACATTGATGATATTATCATCTATTCACCATCAGTTGCTCAGCACTTCAACGATCTCCAATCAGTCCTTCTTAAGCTTCAGGAGGCTGGCCTGACTATCAACCTGAAAAAGAGCAGTTTTGCCTTAAGGAGATTACATTCTTGGGTCATGTTGTTAGCATAAATGGTATTACTTCAGACGCAAGCAAAGTTGAGGCCATCAAATTTTACCCTGTGCCACGAGACATCAAAGAGGTCCAGCGCTTCCTGGGACTAGCCGGTTGTACCACCACTTTGTTCCTAATTTTTGTCAAATTGCTGAACCCATAAATGCACTAAAGAAAAAAGGGCACTCGTTTCACTGGACCCCACAATGCCAAGAAGCCTTTGAACAATTAAAAACTCACCTTACTTCACCTCCTATCCTGAGCCATCCAAACCTCCTGAGCCATCCAAACCTAACACAAAGGAAGGACCAGGGAATGGAAGTAGTTATTGCTTATGCAAGCAGAGCACTGAATAAGGCTGAAAGGGGATTATTACACCGCAACAGAGAGTGAGTGTCTTGCAGTCATATGGGCACTTGAAAAGTGGCAGCATTACTTGGAGTATCGAATGTTCATCGTAGTTACAGACCACATGGCTCTCCAATGGGTTATGAACTCCCCAAAGTCCACCTGTCACCTCGTCAGATGGGCCTTAAGGTTGCAAAAGTTCGTTTTCACCATTGAATACAGGAAAGGGAAACTTAATGTGGCACCTGATTCTCTTTCTAGAGTTCCCAGCATACCAGGATGTAAACTATACTCCAGCCAGAAGGACACTGATGAATTGCCAGTCACTGCTGCAACCATCTGGGAAGAGCAACACAAGGATTCTGAAATCGTAAAATTGTTCAAAGCCTTGGCACAAGACAACAGCACATTGAAAGACAAGTATGAGGTAGTAGAAGACAAACTTTATCACAAGACTTACCTAACAAAGGACCAAGTCCAATACAGAGTGTACCTCCCTCGCAGTCTCATTCCATCTGTCCTTCAGTACTACCACTCCAACCCTCTAAGCGGTCATGGTGGCATATTCAAGACCTACGATTGCATCATGTTGTTTTTTTTGGCCTGGAATGTGGACCGACGTAAAACACCATGTCAAGTGTTGTGAAAAATGTCAAAAGCTCAAGTATGAAAATCAGAAACCAGCTGGCAAACTACAACCAATTACAGTGTCGCAACCCAACAAGATGGTAGGAGTGGACATAATGGGACCTTTGCCAAGTAGTACTCGCAGACATGAACACCTTCTAGTTTTTGTGGATTATTTCTCTCGATGGGTTGAGCTCTTTCCAATGCGCACTGCAATTGCGAGCACCATAGCAACGATTCTCCGAAAGGAAATCCTCACCCGATATGGAGTACCGGACTTCATCTTGTCTGACCGGGGAACTCAGTTTGTCTCTTCCATATTCAAAGAACTGTGTGAGAAATTGAGTGTTACCCCTAAATTAACAACTGCCTATCACCCACAAACCAATATGATGGAGAGAGTTAACCGCACTTTGAAATGCATGATTGCCTCCTAAGTGGATGAAAACCATTAAAAATGGGATCAGTATTTACTTGAGCTTCGTTTGCTCTTAACTCATCCATTCAAGAAAGCACTGGCATGTCCCCTGTGGAGCTCCAGCTGGGAAGAAAATTACAAGGCCTCATGGACAAGATACTTCAGGGTAAAAATCTCTCACCATCAAATCCATCCTATGATGTGGTAAATCAACTAGCCCAGTTAAAATCACAAGCTGAAGAATGCTGTAAAAGAGCCAAAAACGACAGCTGAGACGTTACAACAAAAACAGACGAGACGTGTTCTTTAAAGAAAATGACAGGATCTGCTTATGGAATTTTCCACAGTCCAAGGCACAACATTTCAGTGCAAAACTAGCCCCCAAGTGGAAAGGTCCTTACCGAGTGCTGAGAAAATTGGGTCCGCTGAATTACCAGATCGCACTGGAAACAACTGGGGAGGATGTCAGAACAGCGCATGTTTGTAATTTGAAACCGTGCTACCCAACAACGGAAGAGTTAGAGCTAATTGAAAAAAGAAAACTCATTAAGATTTTCGAACAGTCCTCTGATGAGTTTTTGGGCTTCTAAGAGAAATTCAAATATTAGTTGTTTTGCCAACCATGGGTTGTTTGTCCCAGCGGGGGGGAGTGTGGCGATGTAAAGAAAATCCACCCTTTCCGTGCCCATATCGGGATATAAAAAGGAAAAATCCCTTGGAAAAAGGGGGGAAATGGTAAACGCTAACGCCAAGTGGCAGGTGAGAAAACCAAACAATGGACGCGAGTCGTATCTGAGGAGCTGATCGGCGGGAGTGAGACGCACGCTGTATTAGGTCAGGGTGAGAGCGGAAATAAAGATTCACCAGGCTGCAGAGAGAGAGTGTAACGAACTGCTGAAGGAACTCACAAGATCGTCATTCCATTGGGTTTTGCTAATCCGGAGAAACCGCTGCTTCCCAAGGATCTTTTCCCTGCCAGACATGGTCAGCGATATTGCACACACACACTCACACACTAACGCACTGCATCGCAAGCACTTCATCCACACATTCGCGAGTCACTTTGAGTGACCGATTTATTTATATTACTGACTTTCATTTAATTTCCCTTTCAGTATATCTATGACTTTGGTTGCTCAAGAGAAAAAGTATATAATAATCCTGTGTTTTTTTGTCTTTTTTGTTTTTCTCTCTGGACCGCTGATGAGTGTTTTTGTTTGGAGGAGAAAGCCTCGGATCTGCTGATCTTGTTTACTTTGATGTCTAAGTTCATTTAATTATGCCTGTATGAAAACCTTGTCATTTACAATTGTTGTTTTTCTATTTATTATTATTATTATTATTATTATTTATTATTATTATTGTTAGTTTTTGTTTTTGTTCCTTTCCTCCTGATTATATGGGGTTTTTGATTTGTGTCCAGAATTGTGTATAAAGAAGGGGAAAATATATATCAATGAATTCTTTCGAACTGCAAGTTGTTGTTTGTCTTCTATTAACTAACGTACAAGCAACCCATGTAGTTTTTGTGTAACTGTGGTTTTAAAAATCTCCCTGGGTATCAAGGTATTTTGAAATTTATTTGGTGACAGGCCAAAAGCCTGTCTGGCACCTGGACTATGAAATAGGTTCTGTGAAATAAATACTGTTCCCAAAAGGTCACTAGGGCGTGCCAACTTTACAATTCATATTCAAAATATATTAGAATGCACAGATGACTGAGTTTGCACATTGTTCCACGACTGATCTGTGATGTATGTATGCAAGTACAGTGAAAAGTCACAGATGTGCTCTCTGACGATGTCCTGAGCTGATGTGGTCAGAAATACAGAGAAGGGGAAGGTAATGTTAAAGATATAGTTGCTTCAACTCAGCACGGAAGAGAAAAACTGTAACGTTTGAGATTTTGTCTTATATTAAAGCAAAGCTTGTGTAAGATTTTAACATGTGGGACGTTCTAGTCCTATTTTCCAGCATCTGTACAGGTGAGTGTGAGGGCTTTTGTACAGAATTAGTTTTTTTTTTTTTTTTTTTTTTTTCGCATGATCATCCGTCTCATGTGTGTAATTTATTACTCTCTCTAATATCTCTTGCTCACACATAACAGCTCTATATAATAATATTTCTGTTTTCAGTTGTTGTTGGTGCTCCAGAAACAGAGGGAGAGTTGATATCAGATGCAGATATGAATCTGGATATGAATCAAATTTTTTTTTTTTTTTTTTTTTTGTAAAGGAGAGTGCATCTTTGGATTTAGAGAAAAAAAAGTTTTTTTTTTTTTTTTTTTTTTTTTTTTTTGTAAAGGAGAGTGCATCTTTGGATTTAGAGACATCATTGTTAAATCAGGATCTCCAGCTGAAGACGAGAGATTCTCTCTGAATGATGACAAGAGGACCAGAGTTTTCACCGTCAGCATCACTGACCTGAGAACAGAGGATACAGGACGATACTGGTGTGCTGTGGAGAGGACTTTAAAGGATGTCTATTCAGAGATTATGTTGCTGGTTAAAGAGGGTAAGTTTTCTGCACAGTGACCTATATTGAAATATACACAGCCCAGCAGCTGTAGTTTATGTTATTATATAAAACAGGGGTTCCCAAACATTTCCATTCCATGACCCACAAGTCTAATCTATTTCACGGCCCACCAAAATATTTGACATTACTTTAAGCCTAATCTTACTTAAAAGTTTGATGACAGAAATTAAGTATTTAAGAAAAATAGCCATTTTATTTTAAATATTTATGTTTAAATTTTGGTTTACAGACGTTACAGACCAAAATAAGTAGTGTCCATAAAACCGGAAAAAAGGCTCACTCCAGTGAACTGAAATATGCACTGTTGTGTTTTGTTGCAGAAAATGCTTTCATGATCCTTCCGTGTGTGTCGGCGAGAACGGAGCACAGTCCAACACTTTTTTAGAAAAGCATAAGAAGCAAAGCAGAGCTATCTAAAACAGTTTGGAGATTAAAATAATTGTGAAATAGGTAAACAAAAAAAAAATACAATAAACGTGTCTCGTTTTAAATAAACAAACCAAAAAAAAATAAATAAATGGATGACATTAACCCCTTACTAGTAACCCCCCTTTTTTGGCATGGAGACCGAAATTACATACCCAAAATAAAAAGGTTTCTGCTCATGATTCTTTCTGACTAGATATATAATCAAACTTTGTTCACAAAGCTGACACTTTAAAGTTTACTGTTCAGGAATCAGAATCACTCAGACTGTTATGATAATAGAGATATATAAGCTCAAACATAAAAACAAAAATAAAAATATAAAAAACATATGTTTTAAATGTATTTAAAAAATTGTTGATGTAGGATATGAGTTTGAAAACACAGTGTAGCTAAGGCCACAAGTCTTCCAAACCTTCATAAAAAATTTCATAATCGAATCTGTAAAACGGTGAATTTTATGAAATATTTTCTAAGGCCATTTCATGTGTGTTTTTAGAGAAGGCTAATCAGATTGATTTATGGCCCTTGTCATCTCTGTGAGATCTCACATGTAAACTCTCCTGTGTATTTTGTGTTTGTTTGGCTGTGAAAACTGCCCGATTAATCCCTATCTGTTATTCCATTGTTCTCACCAAACGAGTCTTTCACACCTCCGCCAGGTATGACACATTATCCGCATTATTCTTTTATCATTATTCTTTTGTTTTTATTCCACCTTTATTAGCCTTGATTGTGGTTTTTCAGGCTTTACAAAGACACAAAGCAGCAATCTCACTTCAGTCTCTGTTTGCATTTAGCCCTTATTTATCAAAAGTCTTACTATAAAAATACAACAAAACATTTTCTTACGACCTTACGTGAATTATTGAGACAAAAATGCATTATGAAGAAGAAAAGCACCTGCTATTAGTAGCATTGGTGCTAACGTTAGCATCAAGCTACATCTGACAATTTATGAAATTATTAGTACACTTTTACTAAAAACTCACTTTAAACCCCGATCGAGTGTTTATAATAATTTCCTTTAGCGATCAGGGGTGGAATTTGGTCGTTTACTGTTGTAAAAATATGTTATTTGTAGCTTTTTTCATCGCTGCACAAGTTAGCATTTCCGATGTACATTTTCGATTTTTTTTATAAAAACGCCCCAGATCTCAAGAAATTCTCATACCAAGCTTTACTATCGTAATCGCGGGTTTATTGTTCGGATATTTCGTGTGTACAGAGGTGTTTCAGTGTTGTTTTGGCCATATAACTACCAGGAAGTGTGCAGGAAGCATGTGACACGATGTGGCGGTGTCCATATATGACACTGTAAGATTGACGTTTGAAAGACCCAATCAGAGTCTGAGTCACACACCGCACGAGCTGCCGGCACAGCAAACACATACACAGATCGCTGGGAGAGGCTGTTTATCATCTGATCGCGTAAATCCGTGGAAAATTAATAGAAATGACGATTCTGTCTGAAGAAATATGAAGTAAACATCAGTAAATATATCCATATATCTCCGCAGATATACATCTTTGGTCTGTAAATCCTTATTGACGCTGTTCAGTGAGTCTATGTGAACACAAATAAACCGTTCTTGACGTGACTGAATATGACTGAGAGGTGAATTTCTATTCAAAATGTGGCATAATACGGATTTATTATTTTGCACTCCTGACATAAATCACTAAATATCTGTCACTGCAACAATGTTTTATCAAAATATTGGTCAAATATCGAAGCTAGAGTCTTTAAACTTTCAATTGATGCATAGTTTGTCCAGATGAAGTAAGACAGTGATGTTTAATGTGCTGTGAAAGTGAAACAATAATAAACTGGGGCCGTCAGCGATGTTTGCACGCAAAGGGGTTAAGTTCAGGCAGAAATGTATTTTTGCAATGGTTAAATAAATGTTAATAAATGTTCATATCTTCAAAAGATTTCTGAACTTTGGCAAATTTGTGTTTGGCAAATGAGTGGGGCGGGCTGAGAGCCGTGGGAAGGGAGCGAGGCCGGTGGAGTGATTTGGTAATGAGCGACACCTGTGACACTCACCGGTCTCGAGTCCCACAGAGGAGATTGGAAGGACACAAAAGAGGAGCGATGACAATGAGGGACGAGAGAGGACCAGGCCTGGGTTTTATTTGGTGTTTTGTTTTTGTTTGTGCACGGCAGTCGTCCGTTAGGGGCTGTTGCATTGTTTTGTGTTTATTTGATTATTAAAACTTTGTTTGATTGTCCGCCAGTTCCGGCCTCGTCACATTTGTGTAGCCCTAGACTGAACAGTGTGTGTCTTTGAGTGACCCACCTCGTTCCATTCTGTGACCCACAGTTTGAAAACCCCTGCATAGATATTGATGGTTTTATAAATGCAGTTGTTTTATTTGAACAGTATGACAGCTCTCCCTTGTTTCTCAGCTCCACAGAAAACAAGGCCTGTCCAGATCTCAACATCTATCCTCCTTCCAGGTGCTGGATATTTAATATTAATATTACATGTCTCTTGTCATAAATCTGCTTCTATAGTTTCTGTGTCAGTAAAGCAGCTCAGTCTTTACTTTCAGATCAAACTCTGAGCTCATTTTCAAACACACCTCATTTGATCACATCAGACATGAATCATCAATAGAGGAGCTTCACGATCACAGATCATCCCTTACGAAAAAGAAGTTTATTCAAGTGTGCTATTAGTATACTTCTTTTAAACTAAAAATAGGAAAGTATACTTTTAGTTGACTTTTTATGTACTTCTCAGAAATGCTCTTTATGTACTTCTCAGAGATATACTTAAAATTACGTTTAAGTATCCTTGACTAATACTTACAAAAAGTCTAAATATATTTGAGCTATACTCCTAGAATCTGTGTTTTCATTGTTTTATGGCAGAGGGTGCTAGTATGCATCTTCTGTACAAAATGTTCAAAAATACACAAGTGAAGAAGAGAAAGAAACACCACCCAGCAGGCACAGTACATCAATGTGACGTCAGGAAGACGCTGGACTCCAACTAATCCAACGTCAGTCAGACGTCATATTTTGGTTGAAAATGAAAGTCGGCTTGATGTCTAAACCCAACTTTGTTTGACGTCAAACTCTGACATCAGACAGACGTTGAATTTTGGTTGGAATAAGCACCACACAGCAACAAAGGGTGACAAGCATGGCAGCACATTAAATATCTCAAGATCTCAGCAGAGGAGGATTAAACAACTCCACAAACAGCATTACCAGCTTCACTTATTACTAATCAGACTGACTTTATTTCTGTCAGACGTCTACAAAAGCTCTTATTGAAAATTAACAGGGGTTTAACTCTAATGTGTTTAATTTTCATAAAAGCATAACAGTTAAACACCATAACAGTGATTAGTGTTTCCATTAGTTGGGCTCTTAACACTTATTACATGTTTTGGCTTTTGTGGCTGCTGTGACAGTTTGTTTGTCGAGCACATTTGCAGCATCAAAGAAAGCTGAAGTGACATGAGATCAGGTGATGGCTGTTACCTGTGTTAATGGTTTTATAATCATCATGAAATAACCTGATTTGATTAACAGTGCTGTGTTTTAATCTAACAATTATGGTATTCCATTAGTACATTCATATTACAACCCTTGGGTTTCTGTTATCAGTATTATAACAATCAGTTTAAAAAAAAATTACAAACATGAGCTTGAAAAACTTAACCTATACTGACACACACAGACATCAACAATCATTGTATGAATCTCAACAATGGTGACATGCTTCATGCAGCAATGCATGCTGGGAGCCATGCGTTTTATAGTATGGTGGCTCCCAGCATGCATTGTTGAGATTCATATACTGACTATTGATGTCTATGTGTCTCAAAAGCTTTTTCTCCCAAAATGTATTTAATAATAAAAATTCAGAATGTCTGATCTGAAGAAAGAAAGAAAGTATTGTCTCTTGAATATTGTTCATTAATAATTAATAAACACTTTGGGTTAATGATGCTAAAAATATTTTTCCACAATAATTTCATGATGATACGATATCACCTTATCTTTGTTTATGGCTCCTTTTATAACAATTTATGTGTTTTGGTCAACACTATTACAGGAAGCCGCTGACTTACTAAGCCAAGAGTCAAACTACCCAACTAAAGCAAACACTGATCACAATGATGGTGACCAAACATTTTCAAATAAAACATCAACATCTAAACCTCTGTTAATTCTCAAAAATAACTTCTGTAGACGTATGACAGGCATAAAGTCAAACTGGTTAGTAATAAGTGAAGCTGGTAATACTTGTGCTGCCATGCATTTCACCGTTTTTTTATGTTTTCTTTTGGGGGGTGGGGGGTTATTCCAGTCAAAATTCAGCATCTGCCCAACATTGGAGCTTGACGTCAAACAGTCATTGGATTTAGTGAAGTGACATTCAGCCAAGTATGGTGACCAATACTCAGAATTTGTGCTCTTCATTTAACCCATCCAAAATGCACACAGAGCAGTGAACACACACACACACACACTGTGAGCACACATCCGGAGCAGTGGGCAGCCATTTATGCTGCAGCGCCCGGGGAGCAGTTGGGGGTTCGTTGCCTTGCTCAAGGACACCTAAGTTGTGGTATTGAAGGTGAAGAGAGAACTGTACATGCACTCCCCCCACCCACAATTCCGTCCGGTCCGAGACTAGAACCCACAACCCTTCGATTGGGAGTCCAACCCTCTAACCATTAGGCCACGACTTCCCCTCCTATTTACACGTCAAACTGATTTTCATTTTCAACCAAAATCCAACCTCTAACCACTATTATTATGTTCGAGATATCAATCACTGGTCGATGACCATAATGTTTGTATAAACTGTAGGTAACAACTGGTAAAATGTACATCTAGGTCATAAAAAAACATAATAATACCTACACTTAAATATTTTCTTCTGAGCCATGTCATCAATTGCTCTTGAGCGAAATCTCCTCATCCGTTGTCTGATTGTAATTTTGCAAGGATTTCTGTGTAGTTAAAGTGTGCATGCACTGCATCTGTCAGCTTTTTTTTTTTAAACTTACCCACATTAAAGTGTTTAAAAAAAGAATGCATGAAGCTACAATGAAATGTTTTTGTTTACAAGCAGATAGACTGTTCTTTCTTTGTATGTTTTGCATGCTCAGATATTCATGTAACAAAATTTATACAAATTCAAACCTAAAAAGGGACATAGTAGTCTTAAAGTATGATATAAATTTCACTTAAAGAAAACTTATGAGTATACTTGCAGTATAAGTGTACTAAGTATTGAATTAGTAAACTATCAGTAAATCAAGTTCACTTTTATTATAATTGCAGTACAAACTACAAACATAGAGGTAAACTAGTTGTGTACTCAAAGTTTGCTACTGTTGTACTTAAAGTATATTTAAAAGTATATTTTATATACTAGAAAGTGGGCCGATTTAGTCCCAAGGAGTATTGAAACAGTACACTTACAAGTATACTACTAGAACACTAGAACACTTTGTATACTTGCTACATAAAGTATACTTAAAAGTATACTTGAACTTTACTTAAGTAAACTTAATAAAATAAACTTGAAGTATACTACTTTTTGCTAAGCGATCACATCTCCTCACCAGCTCAGATCAGACTCTGCTCTTTCATATTTGTCACATGGGACCACTACTTTTGTGTCTTTTTTTTAAAGCTTACTGTTAATCACCATACTGCCATTGTATGAAAAAGCACATGTAACATTAAAAACAAAAGAAAAATGTTCACCTTAATTGTTTTGTACTTATACTCATGACGTTCCATAGACATCATGTACGACATGTATGACATTACTCACAGAGCATATTTTAGCACCGTAAGAGTTTATATGTAGTCCAAAAAAGTGTGTGACACATCTGCTGGATTGACAAATACACTGTTTTAACACTCTTTCAGTGTTAAAATGTGCTCTGTGAGTAATGTACATATGTCACACTTTTGAAAGTGAGAGAGTCATATTTCAGGGGTGTTAAATTTGACTCAAATTGAGTTCATTGTACACTGGCTGCGGCTGCCACTGAGATGCTAGTACTAACAATTAGCTTTATTAAAATATAAATAGTAAGTCTTTTGCTTCGGTTAAACATGAGATGTGTGCAGCAGTTAGTTACTAAACAGGATGTTCAACCAGAGCCACAGGAAGAGCTGTGAGGCTTCAGATAAACACACAGACTACACTTCCCACCATGCAGCTCTTCTCCCAGGACTGACATGATGGATGAAGTGTGACTTTAATATACAAGACATATTCTGGATTATTTACAGTTTCTGTTAACAACAGCATTTCTGCAATGATGCCATCTGACCCTTCACAGAGAGCTTGATTGACAGGTGATTTGACCAATAATAATGAAGAATCGGTTATTATTAGGAGAGTATATATATATATATATATATATATATATATATATATATATATATATATATATATATATATATATATATATATATATATACATTTGCATGCGTGTAATGAAAATATATTTAATAAAATATATTTTATAAAATTATATTACAAATATTTTTAAGAATATATATTTTTAAAGATATTTTAGCAAATATAATTTTGGACTTTTTTATATTTTGTAATATATTTTAAATGTATAAATAAAGAGTTTACATGCAAAAGCCTGTTAGTGCTGTTTTTCTTCTAAAATGACTATTTTTATCAGTCTCCTGTGTGTAGGTTCACTGTATGTGTTTGTAGCCAGTAAAAGATCGGAGCTGTAACAGAAAGCACTTGAAGGGGGAGGCAGAACAGAAACAGAGGAAACAGGCTGTGGTTTGTGAGTTCACAGATAGTTTCCTGGTCATTTTTCACACACAACACCCTCAACATCACATGAAGAGAGTAACACACTGTCCGTCAGCGCTAGTGTTTGATTCTCATCACCAGAGACATATAACTGTACTCTCCACTGAGAGAAGAGAGCAGGATTCACAGTATTACTGAGATCTGACTTCAACAAGACATTTGAGGAACTTTTCTGAACTCAACCGAAGAAGAAATGAAGCTCACATTCATGATTTCTGCGTTTCTACTGACGGGTAAGTGCTCAAAAATATTTCATTCTTTTTTCTTTTTTTCTTTTTATTATATATACTATATATTATATATATTTTACTGTTACATTAAAAGTGTTTATTGTCTAACAGTTTATTTTGCTGTGTGTGTGTGTGTGTGTGTGCAGTGAGCAGTTCAGTGCCTGTGGATATTACAGTGAGAGGAACAGAGGGAGAACAAGTGTTTCTGAATTGTCCTTATGCTGAAAGATATGAAAACTCAGGCAAATACTTCTATAAAGGACCTTACAGAGAGAGGAAGCTTCTCCTAAAATCAGCTGGAGGACAGTTATCAGTGTCTGAAGGCAGATTCTCTCTGCTGGACGATCATCAGAAGAGATCATTGACACTGACCATCAGAAACCTGAGTCTGTCAGATGCTGGACTGTACACCTGTGCAACTGGATGGAACGGAGAATATAAACTAATCCATCTGAACGTGATCAGAGGTGAATAACGTTCATCACACAGCAGCAGTCTGTTTCATCCTCTGTGTTTCTGCTCTGTTCTGTAGTTATGGATTTGTAATGTATTTTTCATCTGAATGATGTGATCTTGTTTCTCAGCTCCACAGAAAACAAGACCTGACCAGATCTCAACCAGCACCCTTCACTCGTACACACACACCAGCACAGGTACAGACACACATCACACACACACACACACACACATTCTTGTAAAAATCTATTGCTAATGTGTAGTCACTCTGTTTATATAAATAATGAAAGTCATAATTTCAATAAAATCATTAATAATTAATCTTATTCTGAACACATTTTAATACTGCATTCATGATAGTCATGAAATTACCGTAATTGATATGTTTTCAACAAGTTCTGAGCAGAAAGTTCATGTCTCAAACTTGCTCAAACTCTGAATTTCATTTACATCTCAACTTCTGTAAAATATAAACCAATATGACATGTTCCCTCTACACCTGCCATATTGAGTCAGATGTCAAATAACTGAAGGATTTAAATGTCATTTTATTACAGCCAGTGGTTCTACAGTTTATGAGACAAAATCATTTAATAATTAAATATTTTAGACATGAGCATATCTGTACATTAGATGGGTTTTCCATGACGTCTTAACATCTGTATTCATGCATTTGACAGACACATTTATACAAAATATGATTATTAATTGTGAGCAGCATGTTCATATTTCACTTTCTCTCTTGTCAGTGACACCTCAAACAGGAAGTGAAACAACAAGAACAATGACAGGAAGTACTGCAGTTCAACTCGAAGTCAAAATTGCTCCGGGTGTGTGTTCATGGTGTGTGTGTGTGTGTGCACTTTGGATGGGATAAATGCAGAGCATTAATTCTGAGTATGGTGATCATACTTTGCAACATGTCACATCACTTAGTTTGTTACTGTGTTGTTGTCAGCGCCGCCGCTCCCACCACGCGCATCACGCACCGTGCATAGGGCACCAAGTGCTGAGGGGGCACCAAAAATAGCCTAATGATTTTTTTTTTAAATGCCGGTATTATTTCATTAGCCTATAGAAATATTAGCCACATTTTAGCCATGTATATGTAACAAAGAAGGGGGAACAAGAAAGATATTTAACAATTGTAGTCTAGTCCCCCCCGTGCTGGATGGTCCGTTCCGGTTGTTCGTGTGGGCGAACGTTTTTTTTTTTTTTTTTCTCGGGTTCGGGGTGGGGGGGCATCATAAAGGAATTATGATTAGGGCTAGCAGAGGCACTGGTTGTTGTTGTTGTTGTTTTTCTCTTAGTGAGTGCACAAACTACACTACCCATGATGCAACAGTCCCCTGTTTGATTATGTGGTATATTTTGGAGAAAAGCAATTTAATTTGTCAAATAAATTTTAGCCCATGCTGATCCTGATCAAAGTGAAGCACACATCAGACGTCATGTGGTTAGTCTGGTTTCACATCAGCCAAGAGTTTTCCTCAGAGGACTGTGGTTCAGCATCGCGGTTTCACTTCGGTCACACAATATAACAGCAACAGATTTACAATATTTAAAAATGCTGAATATTTCAATAATTAAAGTAATTTATGTAAATGATAAGATCATTATTATTTATTCAGCAGTATAATCAGAATCAGTTCTGTGTTGTTTTGTGTTTATTGTTGTGTTCAGGTCTGTCTTCTGTTGCTGGCGCTCTGGGTTCGGTTCTGCTCGTTCTGGTTCTGTGTTCTGGAACGTTCCTCGTTCTGAAAAAGAGGAAGAGGAAATCTGGGACAGGTAACAGTTTATTTATGATTATAAACTCATTTTTGAGTATGTTTGACTCATTCGTTTCTCTCTTTTCATCGATATTTCAGCTTTATTTCAGCAAAATGTGCAGCACAATACAGAGGTGGGTGATCAGCTCTTTACCTGTAGGAGATCAGAAATACATGTAACGTATTGTTTATTGATGATCATTGAATGCTATCTTTATGAACTGGTAAATCATTTATGTTGTTTTTCAGGCTGAGCTTATGTATGAGGAGATTCCAAACAGTGATGTCATCACTGCAACCTCTTCATCCAATCAGACGCCTGCATCACACCTCAACACCCGCCCACAAGACTCTGCTGTTTATGCCACAGTAACCAATCAGCAGCCTGATTCAAACCCCAGTCACATCCACTCGACCAATCAGGTGACGGATACAGACTGTCATTATTATGCTAATATGAAGCCGCCTGATCCAACAACAGACAACAGAACAGATCTGATCTACTCAACAGTGACACGTCCACAAAACATCAAGACCAACGACGGCCCGATATATTCACTGATCAAACATAAATAATAAAAGACTGACAAGACTTGTTCAGCACACATCTGCACTGATGTGAAAAAAAAAAAAATATTATTCTGGTCTTATAATGTGTCATTGTCAGATATATCTCTGTATGATGATGTTTCTGATTTCAGCTGTTGTAGTTTCTTCAAAAGTAGTCACAGGACACAGAGGAGAGCGGCATGACATCAGATGCAGCTATTCATCTGGAAATTAATCAAAACCAAAGTATTTGTGTGAAGACAATGGAAATAAAAACATTGTGGTTATATCAGTATCTCCAGATGAAGACGAGAGATTCTCTCTGACTGATGTTTTCTCCGTCAGCATCACTGACCTGAGAACAGAGGATACAGGACGATACTGGTGTGGAGTGGAGAGGACTTCACCGTTTATAGATGTCTATTCAGAAATATTGTTGCTGTTACACAGTTAGTGATTAATTGTATCTGAAAGTGTGTGTGAGTGATCAAGTCGGTAAATCTTGTTAGTCGACTCATATACTGTTGAGCTGATTGTCTGCTAGACTTGAGTGTGTTCAGTATAAAATACATCATTAAACCAGAGATTACATGAAAGATTTTGTGTATTTAACGTTGATCTTTCCTGACACTGATCAGTGAAGAAGACCTCTAAAGAACCAACAATTAACTCTTTTATAAACACAACGTCATATTTCAGCACAACAGAGACATTTCATATTCTGTTATTTAATTATTTATAATCTACTTTTACACTGCTTTGGGTAAGAAAGTGTCTTCAATAGAAAATACAACTTCTGTTCATATTCACGAGATAAGATGAGTAGTTTTTGTATTCATGGTGTCTATGTGGTCACAATGCTCTTACTGAGCAGCACATTCAGAGTTAATAGTTTTCTCTCCGTCATTGTTGACTCATCAAAGAGAGAGAGAGAGAAACTACCAGAACAGGAAGTACTGCTGTTCATCTCAATCAGTGAAACACTAGTGAGCACACAAACTACACTACCCATGATGCAACAGTGTCCTGACTCCTGAATGATACATTTTAACTCTTGTAATGCACACATCAGACATCATGTGGTTAATTTGGATTCACGTCAGCTGTAGACAGAAGTGTTTTCCTCTGAACTATTGAGGTTCACTTCAGTTACAGAATATAACAGGTTAATTTAATGAAACTGAGAGCAGTTAGAGAAGCTCAAATCTTGAATTTGACCAAATATACACTCATGAATGCAGGTTCTGTGCTGTTAGGTCTGTATAATTAATGGACAGAAGGTCAGTGTCATTGTGAAGATGTAAACCTGGATGAGGTTAGAGAGACAGAAAGAGGAAGGAAGTACAATTCTGCATTTCCTCACACAGTACGGAAGAGAAAGACTAACATTAGTCACAGAATTTAGTCTCATATTTCAGTAAAATGTTCAGCATGTGTGTCGTTCTGCTCGTCTTTTCCAACATCTCTACAGGTGAGTTCAAGACTCTGAGGTTTTTTGTACAGAATTTGATTGAAATGTTCATCTTTTTACCACTGCATGATGATTTGATGGTTATATTTGTACATTATTATTCAGTTCTGATATCTCTTGCTCACACATAACAGCTGTATATAATAATATTTCTGTTTTCAGCTGTTGTTGGTGCTCCAGAAACAGTCACAGGACACAGAGGAGAGAGAATAGATATCAGATGCAGATATGAATCTGGATATAAATCGAATTCAAAGTATTTATGTAAAGGAGAGTGTGTCTTTGGATTTAAAAACATTGTGGTTAAATCAGGATCTCCAGCTAAAGACAAGAGATTCTCTCTGACTGATGACAAGAGGACCAGAGTTTTCACCGTCAGCATCACTGACCTGAGAACAGAGGATACAGGACGATACTGGTGTGGTGTGGAGAGGACTTTAGCTGATGTCTATACAGAGATTATGTTGCTGGTTAAAGAGGGTAAGTTATTAATATTATTTGATGGTGTAGAGAGTGTGAGTGAGTGATCAAGTCAGTAAATCTTGTAAGTGACTCATATACTGTTGAGTCTGCTAGACTTGAGTTTGTTCAGTATAAGATACATCTATCCAGAGATTACATGAAAGATTATGTGTATTTGATATCAAAATCAGTGTGAATTCATCTGAATCAGTATCAATAATGATCTTTCCTCTTCAGATAAGGAGACTGCAGAGGTTTCAACTATCAGCTCTTTTTCAAACACAGCGTCATATTTCAGCACAACAGAGATATATCCACGATCCAGCAGCATCACAATCACAGAAAGAAAAGAAACAATCACAGATCAGCACACATCAGCAGGTCAGTTCATCTGTCTGTCACTGCATCCCACATAGCAACATTGTGTCGGCCCAGATCCGGCCCACATCTGGCACCCGTGGAAAGATGATCTGGCCCACATCTGGCACCCGTGGAAAGATGATCTGGCCCACATGCAGCATAAAATGATGGCCCTTGGGCGGACCGCTCCTGTTTGCCAGATTTGAGCCACAAGCAGGCCATAGCAATGCCACATGTCAGCCAACAGTAAAGAAATTAACCAGAACTGGACCTTATCTGAGCAACAAAATCTGTGAATATTAAATATGAAGTCATTTCAGCCTTAATAAACCTGTTAACAAGCAGAATCACTGAAGGAAAGAAGAGGACAGAAAAAGAGAAGAGCAGAAACACAAGAACTACAACTGACTTCAGCCACAACCTTAGATGAAATCAATTGAAGATAAAAGAAGACATTAAATCTCTCAAGATCTCAGCAGAGAAGGATTAAACAACTCCACAAACAGCTTTACCAGCTTCACTTAGTACTAACTAGACTGACTTTATTTCTGTTAGACATCTACAAAAGTTTTTACTGAGAATTAACAGAGGTTTAGTTCTAATGTGTTTCACCATAACAGTGATTAGTGTTTCCATTAGTTGGGCTCTTAACTCTTATTGTATATTTTTCCTTTTTTTTTTGTCCGCTTCAAAGAAAGTAAGAGTGATATTATATCAAGTGACAGCTGTTATCTGTTGATGGTTTTATAATCAGCATGAAGTACACTGGTTCATTGATGTTTTTTTTTTTTTTTTTTTTTCAATGATACATTCATATTACAAACCAGCAGTGTTATAATGGTCCGTGTATCTTTTGGTTATTTGATTTTCTACTTAAAAAGAAATAAAGAGAAGTGAGAAACAATTTGATTTTAGTTTTTCCGTTTTGTTTAAATTTAGCTGGATTTTTCGTATTTTTGTTTATGGGTAAAAAATTTGATTATGCTTTAATATTTGTTTGAAAGTGTGAGCGGCGCTGAAACACCCCTTTCATCCCTTCTGTACTGCACCGACAAGCGGGAACCGCTAGTTCAGTTCATTTTCAACCGGGGAGAAGCGGCAGACCGCAGAGTTTATTAATCCTGCGGATTCTTTGCTAGTGGTGCTTGCAAGATATTTTTCATTGTTCATTTGACAGTTGTTTTTTTATTGTTGTGTTCAGGTCTGTCTTCTGTTGCTGGCGGTCTGGGTTCGGTTCTGCTCGTTCTGGTTCTGTGTTCTGGAACGTTCCTCATCCTCAAAAAGAGGAAGAGGAAATCTGGGACAGGTAACAGTTTATTTGTGATTATAAACTCATTTTTGAGTATGTTTGACTCATTCTTTTCTCTCTTTTCGTGCTCTATTCAGGTTTATTTCAGCAAAATGTGCAGCACAATACAGAGGTGGGTGATCAAATCTTTACCTGTAGAAGATCAGAAATGATTATTAATATTATCTATATTGAAAGGAGGGAAATTATTTCCTTATGAAATTTACTCCTCAAGCCAAAAGTCGGGAACTCAAGGAAAACAGATACCATTCTGCCATGCAATAAAACTGATCTGGAAAAGAGATCTTCAAGGAGCGTAAACAGCACCTATTTACGACCTCCTTCCTCCCTCTCCTCTCCCCTCCTTGCCTCTGACTCTCACTCTTCTCCTCCAAAAGCAGGAATATCCACATGCCATGTTATATCTTGTGAATATGTTGTTTTTTCCACTTCAAGTTTAGTATCATTTAAAGGTCTCTGTGTGATTGGTAAATTGGTCTTAATTTCACAGTAGTCACTTGTGTTATAAGAAAGTTAAAGAACTTTTGTAGAATTGTGTTTTGTTGAGAAGGGTGTGTGTGATCCTTTAGGGGTCTTTGAGAATATTTAACTCCAGCCAGGTTTGACCGGGATGGGAGCGAATCTGTAGTCAGATCAGCCCATAGTGTGGAGTACATCTCATATGCTCCATACTATGTATCTTTCTGAAGTCAGGTATATTATTATTTACTCAAAAATGTCATTGTGAGCACACTTTCTAGTTGTTTGTGCTACTACCTGCACACATTGGCTAGTTAAGTTTACTCTCATGTTAAGTTTTATTTTATATAAGTTTATTATGTTACATGTGTGACTATGTTAAAATTGTTTGTCTCCTGCGTGGATCAGGTGGTCGGTCCCCCTTATGAGGAACAAGGTTGCCACGCGACTACAATGTGATTCACAATTGCACTTTTCTAAATTGGCTTCTTATTGTTTCATTGTGTAATTGATATGATACAATTTTACCTGACTAATAATAAATTGATATATTTGAATTATCCTAAACTCTTCTGAAATCATTATGACTATTAGACTGTGAGGGGGCTTTTGTTACCACAGATTTATGGCTAGGATAGGTCAAACTGAAGGCTGGAGAATAATAGGAGCAGTAGACACGTCTTCGGAGACCTTCTGATTTCTGTCGCTGATCTGATTTCTGATCACTGCTGTTAACAAGTTGTATGGGTAAAGACTAAATAAACTACACTTTTGTCATCAGCAAGCAGTAGGCAGCAAGCAAAACATGTATAAGTCTACCTACATCCTCTGACTAACGTCAGACTAGCGAGTTTGTGATCGTAAGATCCACTTGAAGCTAGCGTGAGACTTAATAGAGACATTAGTTCCCCAGTGAACGGATAATTGAAAGTATAATGAGTCCAAGATAATCAAATATCTAAATGTATACATAATCAACATCTGTGATCAGTTTTTAAATAAATAAAAAAACATTGTCTAAATTCAGTGATCAAATTCAGTGATCACTTAAAACTGGAGTCAGATTGAACACAGAGCTAGGCTTAAATTTACACAAAATCCTGATAAATTAAGAAGCACAAGTAAAAGACTGAGCATTAGAGCTTCGACCAGGCCGCTGGATTACGCTTTTTGGGATGCTGGGTGGATCCTTACAATATAAACCATTAAATGGTAACACTTTAGAATAAGGTTCCATTAGTTAATGTTAGTTAACTACTTTCGTTAACATGAACTAAGCAAGAACAATCCTTCTACAGCATTTATAAGTCTTAGTTCATGTTAATTTCAACATTTACTAATGCATTATTTAAATCAAAAGTTGTGCTTGTTAACATTAGTTAATGCACTGTGAATTACCATGAACTAACAATGAATAACTGTATTTTAATTAACTAACATTAACGAAGATGAATAAATACAGTAATAAATGTATTATTAATTGTTTGTTCATGTTAATTAATATGTTAACTAACATTAACTAATGGAACCTTATTCTAAAGTGTTACCCAGTAAATTAATGCTGTATATGTTGTTTTTCAGAGTGTCCACATGTATGAGATTGTAAACAGTGAACCCGGACCATCTGATGTCATCACTGCAATGTCTTCATCCAATCAGATGCCTGCATCACACCTCAACACCTGCCCACAAGACTCTGCTGTTTATGCCACAGTAACCAATCAGCAGCCTGATTCAAACCCCAGTCACATCCACTCGACCAATCAGGTGACGGATACAGACTGTGATTATTATGCTAATATGAAGCCGCCTGATCCAACAACAGACAACAGAACAGATCTGATCTACTCAACAGTGACACGTCCACAAAACATCAAGACCAACGACGGCCCGATATACTCACTGATCAAACATAAATAATAAAAAAAGAGTTCCAAAGCTTCTTCATCAACATCTGCACTGATGCTCAAAGTGAAAAGAAAAAAAAAAATGGTGCATGCTACATATTTTTAATAAATCAATAAGTTGACAGACTTTTTTTTAGTTTTATTAGTATTTTAAAAATGGTGTAGTTTTACTAACAAGAAAAGTGAACTTAAGTATTCTTTGTAAATTATTCTAAGTAAATCTCATTTGCAGTTAAATAAAATGCAAATGTGGATAAACTTAAAACATTTTAGACACTGTTCTCAGGTGTATTGTTCAGGTCTGTATTAAGCACTGTTCACTTGTGCTTGGATCAATGAAAACTTCTTAACAGCGAGTGTGAACAGGGTCTGAAATCAGCTCCAAACTAACAGCCCTGCTGAAACAAAGTATGAGGGACGATACTGGTGTGGAGTGGAGAGGACTATAGCTGATGTCTATTCAGAGATTATGTTGCTGGTTAAAGAGGGTAAGTGTTTATTTTTTTATTAGCTCTTGTTCAAATTAACTGCATGGAAATAAGACGAGAGCAATCATTTAGTCTTTGTCTTGTAAACTGCCTGCTTCGATTTAAATGTGTTGATTAGAAAATACAGCAGTAAGCCACTAGTGTGCATTATAGTGATTTTACCACAGTTAACCCACAGTACTAAAAACAGATTAAATGGATAACAATATGATACGATAATATGACCACTGAGGTTTCAACCATAAGCAACATGTTACAAACACACTGAAATATTTCAATACAACAGATCAGATTCAACAAACCACCAGCATCAAAACCACAGAAAGAAAACCCACTATCACAGATCAGGACAGCTCCTCAACGGGTCAGTTTATCAGTTCATCAGTTCATCAATGTGATGATCTAGAAGTAAGTTTAAAGTATGTTAAATGTGTGTGACAGGTGATGTCTGGAGCACAGAGTCTGTCATCTACGTCTCTGTGGGGTTAGTCCTCGTGATGATCATCTTCCTCGCTGCGCTGACGGTGTTGTGTAGGAAGAGAAGGAAGAAATCACCAAGAGTTACACAATCTGGGCTTTCACCACAAGGTCAAGAACCTAGACACACTCACACACACGCACGCGTGCACGCACACACACAGGTTTACTAAATGGGGACTTTCCAAAGATGTAATCGTTTTTATACAGAATGTAAAATCTATCAAACTACACAAATCCTACACCCAACCCTACCCCTTACAGGAATCTTTCTGCATTTTTATAAATTTTTCTCGATTTCTAACAGACTATAACTGATTCATTTGGCCCAATTTTCCAAACCATTCATACAGTTCTCAAAACATTCAGGAAACACAAACACACAATATAATTAACTCAAGCATCAAAAAATGAACTCAAATAGCACACATTTATCCATGTGTGAACATTCAGTAGCGAAACTAATGACACACATGTCAGAATCTCAGGTTGATTTGAACAAGAGCAGAAGTGATTATGTGATTTGGAAAATGAATCCTGGTAGTGGGAGGCAAACAGGAATTGGAGGTGAAAATAACAATTACATTTAATTTGTTCCTGATGAAATACAAAGCACTGTAGGTGACCATGTTTTTCTGCATGGACTGACCATGAAGAAAGTTGGCCTACAGGATCATCTACAGTGTTTCAATACTTCTTACACATACAGTATAATTATAATACACAGCAGCAGTACTTCAGATGACAGAATGTTCATTATTCTCTAATACTGTAGCACATGCTGTACACCCACAAACTCACTACTGTTGAGCTGATTTGTAGTTTAGTAGTCCTTGCATGTGCTCTTGATCTCACTAGTGCTCTCTAGGCAGAAATAGTCTGTGTATTTGACAGTTTTGTGTATCATCTGAAGTCAAAGTTTGAGTCTGACAAAAGAGATCATGTTTTTGACTAAACTACAGTATACAGAACACAATTATAAACTCAACACTTTTGTTTTTGCCTTTATTTTTTTATAAGCAATCGATCCATATGGAAAATATATCCTATGGAAAATCATAATTTAGAGCTACTGCACCTGAACATGTCTCTCTGTGTGTGTCTGTGGGCTTATGGTGTGAGCAGGCATACTGTATGTTAGAGACAACGAACACATGTGTGTTTTATTGATGGCATTTTGAATGCACAGAGATACATTACCATGACGAGATCCTGAGGCCCAGTGTTATGCCATTCATCCACGACCATCACCTCATGTTGCAGCATGACAATGCACAGCCCCATGTTGCAAGGATCTGTACACAATTCCTGGAAGCTGAAAGCATCCCAGTTCTTGCATGGCCACCATGACACCCATTGAGCATGTTTGGGATGCTCTGGATCACACCTGTGCAATAATCATACTGTCTAATCAGCATCTTGATATGCCACACATGTGAGGTGGATGGATTATCTCAGCAAAGGACAATTGCACACGAACACAGATTTAGACAGATCTGTGAACAATATTTACATAGAAAAAGTCTTAGATCTTTGAGTTCAGCTTGTTGTGTTTATAATTTTGTTCAGTGTATTTGATTTGGACCTGAAGATTTCAAGTTTGTTGTATAGTTTTGAGATTGTGTTTATAGTTGTGAGAATATGATGACTTATTTCATGAAGTGTTTGTTAGCAATCGAGAAAAACTGTTTTTGGTTACAAATTTGTCCCCAAAATATGTTTAAGTAGGTACACATAACACATACAGAGAAAGAGAGACACATTCACATGCATAAGCTCTCTAAATTGTGATTTTCCATAGGTTTCTATTGCTTTTAATATTTAGCTGTAACATAACATGTAAAAACATTCTGCATTTTTATAGTTTAAAAACCTGTTTTATTTAATTTATTTTATACTTATAATATAATAAACTATATAATATAAATAATTTATTTTATACTTTATATATATATATATATATCTACTCAACAGCAGATAAACCAGAAGATTCAGTGATATACTCAACAGCAGATAAACCAGACGATTCAATGATATACTCAACAGCAGATAAACCAGACGATCCAACGATCTTCTCAACAGCAGATAAACCAGAAGATTCAATGATCTACTCAACAGCAGATAAACCAGAAGATTCAATGATCTACTCAACAGCAGATTAACCAGACGATTCAGTGATCTACTCAACAGCAGATAAACCAGACGATTCAGTGATCTACTCAACAGCAGATAAACCAGACGATTCAATGATATACTCAACAGCAGATAAACCAGACGATTCAATGATCTACTCAACAGCAGATAAACCAGACAATTCAATGATCTACTCAACAGCAGATAAACCAGACGATTCAGTGATCTACTCAACAGCAGATTAACCAGAAGATTCAATGATCTACTCAACAGCAGATAAACCAGACAATTCAATGATCTACTCAACAGCAGATAAACCAGAAGATTCAATGATCTACTCAACAGCAGATAAACCAGAAGATCCAATGATCTACTCAACAGCAGATAAACCAGAAGATTCAATGATCTACTCAACAGCAGATAAACCAGACGATTCAATGATCTACTCAACTGCAGATAAACCAGAAGATTCAATGATCTACTCAACAGCAGATAAACCAGAAGATTCAATGATCTACTCAACAGCAGATTAACCAGAAGATTCAATGATCTACTCAACTGCAGATAAACCAGAAGATTCAATGATCTACTCAACAGCAGATAAACCAGAAGATTCAATGATCTACTCAACAGCAGATAAACCAGACGATTCAGTGATCTACTCAACAGCAGATAAACCAGACGATTCAATGATCTACTCAACAGCAGATAAAGCAGACGATTCAGTGATCTACTCAACAGCAGATAAACCAGAAGATTCAGTGATCTACTCAACAGCAGATAAACCAGACGATTCAATGATCTACTCAACAGCAGAATGTCCAGATGATTCAATGATCTACTCAACAGCAGATAAACCAGAAGATTCAATGATCTACTCAACAGCAGATAAACCAGAAGATTCAGTGATCTACTCAACAGCTGATAAACCAGAAGATTCAATGATCTACTCAACAGCAGATAAACCAGAAGATTCAATGATCTACTCAACAGCAGATAAACCAGAAGATTCAATGATCTACTCAACAGCTGATAAACCAGAAGATTCAATGATCTACTCAACAGCAGATAAACCAGAAGATTCAATGATCTACTCAACAGCAGATAAACCAGAAGATTCAATGATCTACTCAACAGCAGATAAACCAGAAGATTCAATGATCTACTCAACAGCAGATAAACCAGACGATTCAGTGATCTTCTCAACAGCAGATAAACCAGAAGATTCAATGATCTACTCAACTGCAGATAAACCAGACGATGCAGTGATCTACTCAACAGCATATAAACCAGAAGATTCAATGATATACTCAACAGCTGATAAACCAGAAGATTCAATGATCTACTCAACAGCAGATAAACCAGAAGATTCAATGATCTACTCAACAGCAGATAAACCAGACGATTCAGTGATCTACTCAACAGCAGATAAACCAGAAGATTCAATGATCTACTCAACTGCAGATAAACCAGACGATGCAGTGATCTACTCAACAGCATATAAACCAGAAGATTCAATGATATACTCAACAGCTGATAAACCAGAAGATTCAATGATCTACTCAACAGCAGATAAACCAGAAGATTCAATGATCTACTCAACAGCAGATAAACCAGAAGATTCAATGATCTACTCAACAGCAGATAAACCAGACGATTCAATGATCTACTCAACAGCAGATAAACCAGACGATCCAATGATCTACTCAACAGCAGATAAACCAGACGATGCAGTGATCTACTCAACAGCTGAATGTCCAGATGATTCAACCTGACATTTTTACTGACTGTGTCTCACAGCAGCTTCATGGACTGGAAGCTCATCCTGCAATGCATCAGAGATGGATCTACCGAAAAAAAAAAAAAAAAAAATGATTTTAATAAGACATTTTGCATAAATAAGGATTTAAATGACCCAATGAAATCATTTGTTTTTCCCAGGTTGAATTTTTCTGGATTCAATTTTTTTTTTTCTCATTAAAAAAAATACCAAGATACCATTTTAATGGTTACATTTAACTGAATCAAAAAGCATGACTAATTAATTGAAATCATGAAACATACAATATTCAACAGCAATCTATTAAAGCTTTAACAAAAAAACAATTGTTAAGACCCTATGAAAAATGTTTTTTTTTTTTTTTCTCTCTCTCTCTCCTATTTACTGTTGAATGTTTTCATTAAATATGAATAATATAAACAATCAAAAAGCATCTCTAATAAACTGATTTTATATTAAATAATTTTATACAAATATTATTTAATATATTAATATATAAAACCCGACAAGTTAACTTAACTCAAACCGTTTGAGTAAATAGATTGCCTTGATTTAAACCATGTAAGTTTTTAAACTTTGCATTCAAGCAATTAAGTGATTAACTAAGTGCTGATTGAGCATTAGTGATGAACAGCTGCTGCTAACAAACAGAATCACTGAAGAAAAGAGAAACACAAGAACTACTACAACTAACTTCAGACTAGGGCTGCACGATTAATCGCATGCGATTGTCATGCGTGTCTCATCAGTAAAGATGGTTCTGTGATTAGCGGTAAATGTCCATCAGCTGCTTTCAAATGGAGCCGCACCTAATATACAGAGCCGCAGATCGTTGACAAGCTACGCAATATCGCGTTCATAACCGCATGCGATTAATCTGCGATTATGAACGTGATATTGCACAGCTTGTCAGTGAATTACGGCTTCCCATCACACTAGATGTGGACTGACATTGCTCAGAAGTCGGATGTTGGTTGAAAGTGAAAACCCAACCTCTGTTTGGTGTCAAACTCTAGCGTAAATACTCCAAAAACATGACAATCTTCACTTATTATAAACAAGATTTAAAAGTTCTTATTGAGATTAACAGAGATGTTGATGGTTTATTGAAAATTATAGTTTAGTTTGATGTCACCATTTTGCTGATCAGTACTTAGGAAGTATGAGTCTTTTCAGTGTTAGCGTTCATTTAGCTGCTGTAATTATACCTGTTACAGCAAAACATTGAGAAAAATATGTCATTAGATAATGTTGGTTACTGGCTGATATTAAAAATGTCTTAATGTAACAATCTGATCAACTGATTTTACCAGGAGTCTGTTCTACACTATTAATTTAATATTAGTGACTATAGCAGATGTGTTGCAATACACAGGGTCCTGACAATTTATGTCATTTTATTTTTATCTGATCTTTTTAAACTACATTGTTTTAGAATCACTTCAAACCATAGGATGCTTAGACATACAGAGACCTTAAGAATTAGTGTAAGAATCTCAACAATGGTGACATGCTTCATGCCGCAATGCATTCTGGGTGCTACGGATGAGTTTTGCATGATGTACCCAGAATACATTGCAGCATAAAGCATGTCACCATTGCTGAGATTCATACGCTGAATCCTGATGTTTGTGTGACAAATTTTTATTTAAATTTTTGAAATTATCTGCTTTAAATTCAATTGGGTGTCAGGTTGTTGACCCTTGAGTCACTTTAACAGATAATACTTAACTAACACCACACAGTAGCTTGGGTGAAAACAAGTAATCAGACATATCAATCATCAGCAAGTAAACAGCACCATTGAATCACATATTTGTTTGCTGTTTTAGCCACAATAAAGATGACAGCAGCTAAAAAACAACACCGACAAGTCAAGTGTCAAATTGCACAACTAAAGCCATCACTTACCAGCATTATGGTGACATCAAACCAAGCTATTACTTTTAAATAGACATAAACATCCACATCTAAACATCCACTTCAATCTTAATTAGAATGTTATGGAATAATGTTCTAATAATGTTATTGATAAACATTTGTAGAATGTTTTTAGAGAACGTTCTGGGAACAAAAATAAAACTACCCGCTAAAAACATTGTTAGAACAATCCATGGGAATGTTCTTAGAACATTTTAGAACAAAGAAAATTCTAGCTGGGAAGTGCCGCTCCATTTGAAACCAGGTGGTGGACATTTACTGCTAATCACAGAACCGGCTTTACTGACAAAGACACGCATAACAATCGCATGCGATTAATCGTGCAGCCCTACTTCAGACACAGCCTTAAATGAAATCAACTGAAATAAAATACATGAAATCTCTCAAAATCTAAAACAGTGAAAAGTGTACAAGTGATAAGACATCAATAATCAGAATATGAACCTCAACAATGGTGCCCATTAAAAAAAAAAAATGCTGCAGAGCATGCTGGGAGCCATGGATAACATTTCTACTACAATAGTACCCAGCATGCATTGCAGCATATTTTTTCATCACCATTGTAGAGGTTCATATTCTGATTATTAATGTCTGTGTTTGACCAACTGCTGGCATAGAAGAAAAATGTATGTGTACAAAATGTCATAAAAGTCATTTTTATATTAACTGATTATCACAGAACCACTGGCTCTTAGTGTCATTTTTACTAGGTCCACTTCTACTAATTACGTAACATCTATTTCACCAGAGAATAGTTTTCGTACGGATTAATAATTGTGAATAATAATGAATAATTATCATCATTAATATAAAGTATAACAACCTACACCTAGGTACAGGTTAACACCTCATGGCATTTCTTCTGGGCTGTTGAATTACAACAAATGTGTTTCAGAATGAAAAACACAAACGGATCATTAGAGCAGACAACCAAGACTTAACAAACCACAAAGAAACACAAGGACTATAAAATGGATAATAAGAAAACAAGACATGCCTGAAAACAGTCAATAAACTAAACACAGAAACTTCAACCAGACTACAAGATTAAGACATGACATAGAAAAATAAGAAACAACAACTAGAACACAAAAGTCCTTAAGAACTGATAGAGCAGGGAATATATGACAAAGATGTTGATTAGTCAACCGGAAATTTACAATAAGAGCTCAAATGTTATTCAGCTGCTGAAATTGATAACTAATCTGTTTGGTATGAATATATTTAGCACACATGCATGTCTAAATGTTTGCCTAAAGATTACAACAAGGAGCGAAAGCATGTTTTAAGAAGATGAATAAATGTGTTTGCATCTGACACTTTTAACAGTCGTATATGTGCTGTGCTAGAGACATATGCAAATGTTGATATGATCCCAGGTTGTACTGTATGATATTTATGGTTATGTGTGTAGTATGATCATAACTAGAGGCAGGATGTTTGCCTTTTTATTTTCATATGAATCTCTGTATTTGAAAATAACTCATGTATATTCGAATTAAAATTAATGAGCAAAATGTTAACATTTACAATAAGAAAACTTTACTGGATTTCAAAAGCTTTTAAAGCTTGTTGATTTATGTTTCAGATACACAGCTCTTGAAGCTCAGTCTTTCAGCATCATAAAGATGTTTGTGAAGTCTAATTCATGTTAATGAGAACTCTGGACTGACTGTGGATGTGTCTGAGATCAATCTGAGTCGCTGTCCTTGGTGCTGAACGTTATCTGAACACTAGAGGGAGCCGCTGGACTCTCTCTCTCTCTCTCTCTCTCTCTCTCTCTCTCTCTCTCTCTCTCTCTCTCTCTCCTATCAATATCGAGTATGCCTTTTACAAGCTTGTTGATGACTTGGAAACTTTCAGTCTCAAATGGTGCATAAATCAGTGTGTCTGTGAAATTGACCCTGATGGCTGTTTACAAACTAATGTTTAAAGTGATGGGTGTTTTATTTTTTTAAACCTTTTCTTAAGAGGTGTGCATATTTTTAAAAACCTTTTTGTTTTTGTTTTACTTTTTTGTTTCCTTTTTTTTTTCTAATCTTACCCTCCTTTTTTAACTGCTGGTTTCTGATTAGGATTTGATGTTTTGTCTAATACTGTTGATAAATAAAGAGATTATAAAGTCAAGTCTCTCTCTCTCTCTCTCTCTCTCTCTCTCCCTCTCAGTTCAATTCAATTTAGTTCAATTCAATTCATTTCAGTTCAATATGTGTGTCACAGTATATCAAGGACGTGGACAAGGAAGATGCAGATAACATAAATTATCTTTAATAATGTTAACACAAACTCATAACCATGGAGGTATCTCAGAAAATGCAACTGAAAAGGGTAATGCAGAGAATGTAAGATAACTCTTATCTGCAGTGCAATGTTCCAGTCCACAGTCCAGTAAATCTCACGAGGGAGGAAGAGCACAGGTAAGCAGAGGCACCTGAAGAATAAGATATCCAGTGTAACCCCGTGCTACAGCATTACAGTTGCCAACATTATTATTTTTTTTTTCATGGCAATTATATATTTTTCTTATTTATATGCAAGTTTACATTTTAAACACTTTTCTGCATAAAATGTTAATATAAGTTATTATGCACATTCTCTCTTTGTCAGAAGGGGCATGGCGATTGTGGAAGAGCAGAATTATAGCTTTGACATAAAATGAACTACACAAAAAGAAGATGTCATCAGAACGTTCTAGTATGAAATGAGAGTTTATGGTTTTTAAATCATACATCTAAATTAAACAAAATGTTAATTATTCATCATCAGTAGATTGTAACAAAAGTTGGTATAAATGTGAGCTAGTTGGTGATTGTTAATTGCGTTTATATTTTGGAGTTGTGCCCGTCTGGTTTAAATTACAACTTAATGAAAAAAAAAAAAAAAAAAAATTCTAAACTCATTCATTTTAATCATAATCTTTAAAGATGGACTTATCTCTAAAGGCACGTCTGAGGTGAGGGCCGGCTCATAGCATAGACAACACAAACATTTAACTGCTTTCATTGAGTTTGTGCGTAGAGCATAGATCTCTATTTGCCATTTGTTGTTCATATAAGAATTTATAACAAGTTTTTGAGAAATTAATGACAAATTATGCATTTTGTATGGTACTTTTTATTTTTATTTTTGTGCATTGTTGTAAACCCAAAGCACTTTTCAATCTTGTGGGGTGGGGGGTCTCTTCTCACCCACTGCCAGTGAAGGGCACCCACCTGGACGACAGCACCAGTGCGCTCACCACACACCAGCTACAGGTGGAGAGGAGAGAGAGACAGAGCCAATCAAGTGGTTGGGGATTAGATCCATAAGAGAGATTACTCACTATATATATATATATTATAGTACATACATATATATATTAAAGTAGCTACTGCAAGTTTGCAGATTTCACAACTTGAACAATACACCTTTGAGTCAAAATATTTTCGTCTGAATCAGTGCACCACAATGAAGTATATGATTAAAGACAAAAATCACATGGTTAATTTGGACAATCTTGCCCCTTTTATGGCTTTAAATAATAATGTATAACTAAAAATAAATAAATAAAAATTAAGAATGTTTATATTCCAGTTTATGTGTGCAAAAAAAAAAAAAAAAAAAAAAAAAACATTCAGTTTTGGCTTTGTTTAAAAACTATTTGGAATGATTGAGCATTTGCGATCAGTAATGGGACAGAATAATCATCATAACAAACTTTATTATGTCACAACAGAAACATGTTACGCACTCTCAATGTAAAATTATATTATAAAAATGCTTAATTTTTATAATATAAAAACTTAATAGTTGTAAACTCAATTACTTGGATCATAGCCTACCTCAGGTAAATCATTGGGACAATCTCTAACCATGACCCAATCTATAAAATATTTAGCAAATTAACAATTATACTCTAAACATTATATAATTTTAAGCTGAAACATACCTTTATACAATCTTCTGTAATC